>NC_135274.1:19855803-20023303 GCF_051311805.1 Agelaius phoeniceus | reverse complement strand
TCACTGAGGTACAAGAATGCACCAAACATTTGTATTATTTCAGAGTTGTATAGAATACTTCCATATTTTAATTACACATTCTGATTTCACTTTGGAAATATTTTAAATGCATCTCTATTAATATTAATTAAACTAATAAACGTGCTGATTTTTACATTAATTAGAAAGTTAGGGAAAATGAAGATGGAAGGTTTATGATCAGAAGCAGAACTTTAATGGACGTGTGCATCCACAGATGACATGTCCCCGAGTCATCATTGTATTTTAATTGCTTTATTTCCTCACTGAGGAAAAATGCACATTGAAGTTCTGGTATCTTTAGACTGATAAAGCCAGAACTTCTGCTTTTTTATTAGTATTACAGACATTAAAACAGAGTCATAGTTTTGGAGGATATTGAAATTATATTATTTTTAAATGCTCTACCTCTACCTCTAGGCATATCACAATTTATTCCAGGTACTCCACCAACATTGCTGTAAATCTCTCAAGCTTAGAGGTGATAAAATAGTTTAAATAGTTTTTTGTCAGTGCATGCAGGAGTACACACACATAGGCATATTTGGGGGCCACGAATATTTTTGCAATCACACTAAAGCTAGAATAACTGTGGGATAATTTTGTTTGTTTTGTTTATTGATTGAGGAGGGCAAAGTATACTCATTATTAGGTTAAACAATAGGAATGACCAATTTTCTCTTTTGGCTAGAATTACATTCTGATATTCTGTTGCTTCCTTCATTTCTAAAATTTGTGTTTGTTACAAAGATGATGGGAATACGCAGGTGTACAGATGTCTTTTCTCTTTTTCCCCTTTTTTTTTTCTTTTAAATTGTTGTGCAAGCAAAATTTTTCTTCATTTAAAGTGCAAAATCCAAGGAAAGGAAGAGCTGATTCAGCTACAGGTAGGCTAACTGGGCAAGCATTTTAATAGAAGTTAGTGAAAGAAAGTACATGCAAACAATATGAGATAGAAAACATGAAATGTGCTGGCTGAGTTGGGTTTAGAGAGTGTGATCTCCAGGTCTGTATTTCCCGTTGTCCTTTACAGAACCGGACATACACTGATTGCATGTTGCTGTCTCAGGAATGAGGAACCCCCCTCTTGCATATTAATTTCTATAAATCGCATACCCCAAAAAATTAATTTAGCATATTTTTGCATTCAAACTTTCTGGCTCTGCATTTTCAGGAGAAGTACACACGTTATGTGCATCACCAGGACTCGTGTTCAATAGAGCAGCCAGTTCATAACATGCTAAAGGGATTGTTTGTCAGACAGATAATTCTGTATGAACTCTCATAGCCTATTAATGGTGTGCTGGGGTTTGGACTGGTCTGGTAAGGGATTGCAGTCCAAAAATAACATTTCCAAAAATAAGCACGATGGACTGGAAACTCTGAGGCTCTGTATATTTCACAATATTTGCTTTTAATCTATGCTGTGTCATCAATACCATCTTTAGAGTCTAAACCAGTCTAGGTTAGATACAGACATAGAGGTAGGATGTGGTGGGAATTTGTTTTGTTTGAAAATGAAGAAATATCGCAAATTAAAGATTTTGAAGCTATCTTGAGTAATTAAATTCTTATACCTACATAATCTATCTCTGTAACACTTCATTTTTATGTTTCTGAGGAATTAAAACGTGCATCCTTCGTAACATTGTTTTATCAAGTGTATTCAAAGACACAGGTGCTTTAAACTTTTGGCTATTGTATTTGGGGAAATAATTTACTGTGTTTCATGTGTCAGTAAGTACAGAATACGTTTTGTTGTCAGTATTTGATGCTAAATACACCCACACTTAATAAGTGCATCATAGTGAGTGCAGCATCAATGAACCGACAGGTTGATATCATCACTGCAGAGCTAGAGAAACACCAGCTATAAATTTAGAGGACCCTCAGTGACATCAGTACAACTGAGAGATTAATTTGTTGCTCTGACACATTCTATCCCTGGCTGTAGCTGCTCAGCACCACACTGAATACAGAGGTCAGTTATTTATTTACCTTCAGCACAGTGCATTTTCAGTAAATTCTGTTCTCCTAGCAATCACTTACCAAATTATTTTTCTTCTTTTCACTCCTTTTACTTGAAGAAGATCGCAACCTGTGCTGTCTGTTATCACTTTCCAACTCTGAACCTGAGATGGGAGAGGGAGAGAAGGAGCAGCACACTGTTAATATAATATTTGTTGTTGAGCTGCTTTTGCATTACCTCCCACTGAGCAAAGCGTGAGCAGCATCCGTGCTGCCTTGTCTCCTCATCACTTTGGGGAGAGGAAAATTCCTCAGCAGCAGACTGTGCTGTGTATGTCAGGAAGTTAAAAATATGCCATGCTTCTATTTCAGATTATGTTTTACAGTAACCAACCAGGATCAGACTGTCCATCAAATGGCAGCTAGAAATACCTCTCACTGCAACTCTACTGAAAGCCTTATCAAATATGCAAAAATGCACACTGGTGTGCAGCATGGAGAGGTGCTTGCCTTTGCTTCTGCAGTTCATGAGGAAACCTGCTGGATTGTCTGCATTATGGCAATAGAGGCACTGCAGATAATTTTTACAGATGTCTCACAACAATCTGACTGAATACCAGAGTGCAAAATGGGAGATGGGCAAATGAACAAAAAGTGCTTTGCAAAATTTTGTTCAGGACTAGCAGGTGTTGAAATTTCTAGATTAGATCAGTGAAGCAATTGTATTCATTGCCAAATTCTTATTATTTTCAGATGCAATTGATTTGGGAAATATAAATGCATTTTTATCTTCAGTGTGTTTGCTAATATTGTAATGACTTAGAATGCAACTCCCCAGTATATTTGAGGCTCAGAGAAGAGGCAGCATCATTAGCTGCCACAGACTAAAAAACCTTGTAGGGATATAACTTGATGCAGTATAAAATAAAACAAGGGACTGTGCTTGAAATGAACTCATGGGAACTTGACAATTCCCTCCTTCCTTCCTTCCTTCCTTCCTTCCTTCCTTCCTTCCTTCCTTCCTTCCTTCCTTCCTTCCTTCCTTCCTTCCTTCCTTCCTTCCTTCCTTCCTTCCTTCCTTCCTTCCTTCCTTCCTTCCTTCCTTCCTTCCTTCCTTCCTTCCTTCCTTCCTTCCTCTGTCTTCATTAAAGGAAAGAACCAGATGATGAAATGTGTATCCAATATGCATTTATGCTCTCATGCACATAAAATTAATTACAGAGCTAGTCAACTCTTGTGTATGCAAGTCTGCCAAATCCCTGAAACTTGGCACACTCCAGATGGAAACATAGGTGCAGTCAGGGTTAAGGTTTCCCATAGAGGCTTTGAAAAGAAAAAATTTGTGTTATGTGAAAGCATTGCACTGGTCTTAGCTGAAAATGAATAGAAGTTACTGAAATTTTTTAGAGTAACATGAACAGGGAAAAATAAAGTAAAATATACTTAAATTGTTTACTAGGAAACCCCTGTAGATTTCTTGATGATCTTGTGTATTTAGAAGAGATAATATTATTGAATATATTACTGTATATGTCCTTGTACTTAGTGTCTAAGTGTTCACTGTGATTATAGAGAGTTATGCAATTCTGCTTTATGGGGTTTTTTTTAAATCTAAAATACCACTCATGTCTACTTCATGTCTTCAAACTTCTTAGAGCAGTCTTAAAAGCAAAACAAAACAAAGCTACAAACCATAATTGTCTTTATGTAAAAGCAACACCACAGCTATGTTATGAAAAGAAGATAAAAGTGGAAATAGGATAACAGTAATAACAATAACAATAATATGGTCAGAGAGAATTGTTTGGGTTTGTCTTTAATTAATTATGAACATCAGTATATTCAGAAGCCTCAGTTATTTCTGTTTATTTTTTAGTGTAATTTACCCACGTTTCTGTTGTGAATATTTTCTTGTAACCCTATTTATTTCCAAGTTGTTGAACCTTAATGATGAATTTTGAGTAAGGCTATAGTATAATGAAGTGCTATTTGTTTATTACTAGCTGTAGTATTTAAAACAAAACAAAATCCCACCTAACAGTTTTAGGAATAAAAACCTTGTTGAGGTCTAATGGAGACTTGTGGTCTTAAGTACCTTAATGCTTCCCTGTACCTCCCAGTGATTCCCCTGTAGTCTTGCTCTCAGCAATCCCCATAATTTACACATCCCATTTGTGCATACACAGCACACATCGGGCTTCACAGCCTTTTTTAACATGCTGGATTTCCAAACATAGAAGGTTTAAGTACAACAGGAAAGAGAGTTGTGCAGAATGGTCAGCAAAATAATTTTCTCACTAGAAAAGCTGAGAAAAATATTAGAATGGAGAAGAAATATTTTCAGATCAGATTTGTAATTATGGAGCCGGTGAAGCAGAGGTACAAGCAAGTAGCTTGAAAAGGAAGAAGGTGCAAAGAAGGCATCTGAGTCATAGAAGATTTCTCAAAGATTCTGTAAAAGTGGGAGGGATAATTTGGGATCAGCTGATTACGTGAGTGGAAAAAAGGAAATGAAGAGCTTTGAAAATGAGATGCAATTCCAATTCTCATCTATTGATGCTGTCATTTTAATAATCATTCATTAACAGGAATATCAGCTGCATTTTGTGTTTCTGTAATCAGAACTGAAGATAGGATACATTTGGGGTTGGACTGGTAATGGTCACTTACAGAGCGACTGTCAGAAGCTCAGAGGAAGAGTGTGGAAAATGTTGCTACCCTAATCTTTCACCTCAATCACTGCAAGAATTTCTGATATGCAGATATAGAGCATGGTTAAACTGGATCTTACATCCTCAGATGTTTTCTGATGTGTTGGTGTGGATGATCATAACATCTGAGTTTACTGACTATTCAGAAGTCCTATGATAAACCTTCAGCTGATGGAAATGACTAGTTAAGAGGGGATGGTTGTCTCTTTTCTCTTTGAAGTAATAGCTGAAGTTCTTATATATATGTGTGTGTGTATGTATATATATATATATATATATATATATATATTTACAGGTTGTGTCTTTGTTTAAAATAATACATGAAATTGTTCCCCTGTACATCTCAGGAGTCACCCATATTGCTCTTACAGTGTGTTCCCCCTGATACTGCTGCTCTGATTGCAGTTTCCCAACTGCCATCCTTGGAATGTCAGCACATACAATCAACTGCTTTCTTTTCCTCTAGACTTTCAGATTTAGTGGGCATTTTTCCCCCCTTCCCCCTCCTCTGCTTGGATTTCTTTCCAGTGGTTCCCCTCCCCCTCTTCTTTAGTTTACAGACTTCTTCAATGCTTTTTTCCTGTGCTGATTGCAGGAACACCCACCTTTCTGTGGTTTTAGTGGAGCCTTTCATGCTCTTTTCTCTGTACCAGCCCTCTAACCAGATATTTAGGCCAATTATTCTGTTCAGTTTCATTATTCTGCTTCCACAACTACAGTAATAGCCCACTTGAAAGATCACTTGGCTTCTTTCACTGTTGAGGCTGCTTGCTAGTTCCCAGAATGGCATCTTCACATCCTGTGATCTTCTGTTGCTTCTTTTTCCCCCAGAGTTTTATTTAAATTAAAAAAGGGTGGGGGGTTAAAAGGAAAACCACACACATATAAATGAACAAGGGGACAAAAAGAAGGCCAGATATCAAATACGTGCTTCAAGGAAGGGAAATTCCAACACTGTCAGTTTGCAGGAGACACTGAATATCAAATACCATTATTCAGTACATTTTCCACAACAGAACTGACTAAAATTCCCATTGAGATTTCCTAGAACCAGCTTTGCCAGCTCTTTGTTTTGCAGTCACAGAATATGAATTTCACCTACAGCTAAGAAATGGCACCCAGAAAACCTTTACTTGGGTTTTGACCATGCCCATCTATATTAAAAAATGTCACTTCAAAAGCCTCTAAGTACAGGTTTTTAAAGGGTCTGTAGACACTTCACATGATAATTTTAGAATCACAGTGTTTGTGTCTCCAGGATTATACATATCATTTAAATTTAACTTAGGGTTTAAAAAAAATCTAACTTTTCTGCCTCCTCTTCCCTTGCTTCTTGTTTCCCTTTCATCTTCTAATTTTATCACTTATGTGTGAAATTATTTGCCTTCTTCACCCTTATCTCTTGTGAATTAGAAGATTGAAGATATGCAGAAATATTTCATGCTTATTTCTTGTGTGACAGTTACCATCAGATGAGAATTTTAAGACTGGACCAATTGTTTTGTCTTGATAAACCTTCCTTATGGTAAATATAGATTCTGTTGTTCTTAATACTGGAATTATTTTTCTAAGGTAAGAACTGTGCATTGTTGTTGAACAATAGAGTAATCTTTTCAACAATTTTACATGTAATTTGTTTGGATCCATTCCAGCCTTTTTTTCTGCTTCCATAATTCTTTTTTAATTGGGCAGCAAAACAGTGGTGACTTGGGGTAGAGATTTTTTCCCCCAAATATTGTATCCAGCACCAGAATGGTACCTTGTATTACTTCTAAAAGGGAAAGCAAATTCAAATGTCCCATACCTTAAAAATAACAAGAAAAAAATTTCATCTGTGAAGGACATAACTCATTGCCTCTTATGCAGACAGTGTGAAAGTACAGCATGCTTGAATGATCAGGAATGTCTTGCAGCAAGTTCTTTAATTACCTTAACTTTTAGAAGTTTTTGCTCTCTGTCCAATAAGAGAAAAGGTGAACCTGCAGCTGTAGCAAAGGCCTTGCTGACAGTGCTGGGGGACAGGGCAGGGTCAGCCCCACACAGGAACTCTTCCCATGTGAGCCCAGGGATGAAATGGGCACTTCTCAAGATCAGGATAAATTACATACCTGGCAAGGTGCAAACAAAAATTCCATTGCTCTCCTCTCAGAAGAGCTGTCACTCCAGCACCTTTCAGCCCATCATCTCATCTAAAGAAAGCACTGAGAATTCAGAATTTCCATAGTTATTCTTATACACACAATCACAGGGTGAAAAGGTTTTCTGTAATGAGGGGTCTGGTATAAATCATATACAACAAACTGTTTCCAAATTCAGAAGGCAGAACTTTTGGCCCTTTATTTTCAGTGACATGCTGAACTAGAAAATAAGATGCAGGCCATATTCATACTTCATAACAGTAACAAATACTTAACTTTTTTTTAGAAATATATTTAGATAAAAGATTAATCCCTCTATCTCTCTATATTTCAGAAATTTGTGATCCATAATCTCAATTCACATCCCAGATATGATAACCAAAGGATTATGTACCTAAAATAATTTTGTTGATCTATATTTATCTTCTCTGAGGCAAGAAGGGATTTATGGAGAGAAGTGAGGATAGGGCCCAGGCCAAGGAATTCTGTGTATTCACTGGACCTTGCTGATTAACTGTACTGGCATCTTCTTACATTTTATAATTAATAGCAATTCATATGATTTATTGAAGCTTGCCATGTGTTCAACAAACATAACATTTGAATATTTATTCCTATTAAATCCAATTTGTTCCTTGTATATCTCCAAACTACAGTGCCTAAACTTCTAGCTAGATAATGACATACATATTCTTGAGGTTATGTTTTTGCATAGATAAAAAAACATATTTGCTGTGATCATTTATTATGCAAGGTGTGTAATGCCATTTTATAACATAGTTTTGTTCAAATACTAATTGCCCCAACTATATCTACACATTAAAGGGAGCCATGCTAGAGTGGGGACATACATTTTTCTGATTTCTTCCCATTTGTCAGCAATACTCTTGTTATTTTTCCTGACCTGTCCTCACTTGCTGAGCTGAACCATTCTGTGATCTGGTTTTTTAAGGCAATGCTATGTACTGTGGCTTCATCCATCCTGTACCTAGTGTATGTGAGACTGCCAGGGTCTGTTGCTGTGTTCCTTTTTAAAGAATCTCAAGTGAATCCCAACACAGTGAGCAAAAGGATCCTTCCCTTCCCTCTGTGATTTTGGAACAGGAGCACACTCTCTGCAGGCAGCATCTCAAGCCACTGGGATTGCCTATTGCTATTTTCAGCCTTTGGGGAGGCTATATATATACTTATTCTGTGTTTCTAGGCTTAAGTAGAAGAGATAAATGCCCTGGCAAGCTGTCTTTGTACTCTTCCACACTGTTCTTTTGTGGGATTTACTTCAGACCATAATCTACTAGCTCTCTATGTTGTAAAATCTTGTCTCAGAGTAGTGGAGAAGGATAGCAGAAAATAAAGGACCTTACTTTTTAGCAGCAGCTAAAGATAGATTTTAAATTTTTCTGTTCAAGGCTTGTGAGGTACATCCAGGGCATATCCAGCAGTCTGGCATTCTGAGTGAGCTCTGTGGCCCGTGGAGGGTGTGTTCTGGACCTAGTTTATCCTGGAGAACTGCAGCCCCCATGAAGAGCAGTCCTGGGAGGGCTGCAGGCTGGGGAAGGACCCAGGCTGGGGCAGGGGAGAACTGTGGGGAGGGAAGGAGCAGCAGAGTGGAGCTGTCAGGAAGGGACCACAACCCCCCTTCCCCACCAGGAATCCAATGGTGCCAAGTTTTCTTGGCAACCCTGATTTAATGCATTTGCCAAATGCAATTTTACCTGAGCGGTTTCCCATCCAAGACACCTTTTTGACAGCACAGTAAAATTACCAGAGGTCTCTGACAAGCACATTATAATTCCCAGTGAATATCAACTTTTACAAATGATTGATTGGGAGCTGGCTAAATTATCTGTTATGACATCAAGCAATCTGGTGATTTTGTCATTGCACAGAAAATAGCAAAAACCTTTGAATTCATTTTCCCATTAAAACTGCCCAAAGGTACAGCCTGACCCTGCCTGGGAATGCTGTTTAGGTACCAAGTGTGGGTGTCTGATCCCGTGTGGTCTGCAAGGGGACAGCCCTGTGTCCCCAGAGTGGCAAAGGGGTCCCACAGCACTGCTTCCTCCTCAGTTATCACTGACATGTCCACTGGCAGAGCTGTTTCTCTACCTTTTCTCTACCTTTTCTCCTTCAGACCTGGGAGGAAAACCTCTCCAGGCAGTGTTCTGCCTGTTCTTCAATGCATTTTTGGCAGTGGTTGTGGCTGGTGGGAACCAGCAGTGTCCAGGCAGCCCCTGCTGCCCTCACCACCCAAACTCCATACAGGTGGTGCTGCTCTCTCCTTCCCTAAACTGAAAAAGAATTGTTTCTCTAACCTAGTGCTTATTTTGAAAGCTGGGATACAGAGGAAGGAGGGGTGGCCTTGGGAATTATCATTATAGCTGATGATGGCAGGAGGTACCATCACAGTGACATTCAAAGGCGGCCAGGAAAAAAAAAATTCCCAATGTCTTTGAAAGAGCTGAAGCTGCATGAGGAGTGGCAGAGGCCACTTGGTCTGTTCAGCCTGGAGAAGAGACTGAGCTCAGACCTCATCAGGCTCTGCAGCTTCTTTACAAGGGGACTACAGGGGCAGGTACCTTCCCTTCTCTCTGGTGACCAGTGACAGGAATTGAGGAAAAGGCGTGGAGCTGAGTCAGGGGAGGTTTGGGTTGGACACAAGGAAAAGGTTCTTAAAATGTTCTTCACCCAGAGAGTGGCTGGGCACAGGAACAGTATCCCCAGGGAGGTGGTCAGAGCCCCAAACCTGCCAGGGCTCAAGGAGCACAGGCTGAGATTCTTGGGGTGTCTGTGCAGGGCCAGGAATTGGAGTCAATGATCCTTGTGGGTCCCTTCCAACTCAGTGTATTCTGTGATCTGTGATTTTATTTTCTCTGTCTCTATGCTTGAGATAGAGACACCATGCCTGTAATTATAAATAGGCATGCTACTTCCAAGTACCTTAAAAGTTTTAAGTACTTGAAAAATTTTAAAACAAACTTGTGTGTAAGATCTTCAGATCAAACATTTCTTTGCCTGTTCTTAACCCTTGAATTCTTCATGCAAGGAAAACAGGCCTCTTTTATGGTGCAGAAATCTACTGGAGATCAAAACCTTTCTCTTAAAAAGATAATAACAGAAATAGCTGAAGCTTTATAGATTATGGGATAAGAGCAGACATTACCTCAGGTGCCAAGGGCATGTAAAATTTGGCATGGTAATCAGAAAGATGGTTAAATTCATTATTCTGATGTCAAACTGCTGTTCCAGTCACAACTTATAAAAAAGCAAAATCTTTTGAATTCATTAATGTGATGAAATTGTTCAAAGAAATGTTAACAGTCTTTGTGGAGGAATTAGAGCTGAATGATAATGACTGAAACTCTGCTATAAATACAACCATCCCAATATGTGTTATTTCTTTAATACATGCTGTGAAAATGTTTGGAAGATGCTGAAGATCCAGAGGAATACTAAGGATGGAAATTCTGTTCTGAATTTATTTTTTAAAATAGTAATAATAAAAAACACTATGAAAAAAAAAAAAAGGAAGGCAGACCTTGCAATTTCTTTTGCAGACCCTGTTGCCATTCCTTGGCTGGGATTTCCATTTCCATAGAGAGGACATGGGAAAAGACCAGTGCCAGTAGAAAAGAAAAAAAGTATTTTCATGTGTGATGTAGTTCAACACTGGAAGGAGTCTGTAAGCTTAATGGAATTCTTTTGTGGGTTTTTTTGTTTTGTGGATTTTTTTTTGTTTGTTTGTTTTTATTTGTTTGCTTTGGTAATCTAAGAAATTTCCAAAGGATCTGTAAACTGTTAAACCTATAGTTACAGAAAGCTTTTTAAGTGTTATTTTCATCATACTTCCCATGAAATACACTCTTCAGCTAAATTAATTTTGGGGTTTTTTAAACTAAGAGTTCCTGTTTACAATTACTCATGTTAGCCATTACATACAGGTGAAAAAAACCTGAAGCTTTAAGTACATTGTATTAGAAATGCATGATAATTATCTCAGCCTTACCCATGGCAGAAACATGTAAGAGTGAGACCTTGTTGTCTATTATTTTACATCTACTTAACTTTATCAGAAGGTTTGAACAATATTACAGCTTTTGGGATGCTAATTTATTTTGTTTAAAATATTTGATAATTATCTTGGTTCTTTGCTTGCAAAGCTACTGGTTCTGTTCTGGCATTTGCAAACTTTTTTCATGCTCTCTTTTTTCTTAGTCTTTTAACAACTTGATTTATGATCTGAATATTTTGCCTGGTCAAATGGTGTTACCTACCAAATTTGGTGAATATGGCATATTAATATTGAGTTGTTTGGGTTTATACAGCCAAGTTAGAACAGAAATATTTTTGTTCCTGCTTACCACATGAAGGAAAAAATGCACATTGTTCCCAGATGTCTGCACATCCTTCTTGTGCTCCAAGGCTACACCTTAGAGACCCCTCCCTACCTTGGTGGTGAAGGGATTGGTTTCAGTGTTTGGGAGGCTTGAAGGGATCACCTTGAAGAACTTCCACAGAGTCTCCTACTGGGTTTGTTGGGAATTGTGTGGGTTTAGAGGGGGTTAAACAGACTGTGATGACATGCACTGTCCCAGAGGCACTCTCAGTGAATTCCCTGTCTCTCTGCTCTCTCTTGTATCATGAAAGACACTTGTTTAGTCTCAGCAAGACTGGATGAAGTCTATTTTAAGTCATTATGCTCAGAAATAACTTCTCTCTTTCTTACCCGAGCTCACTCAGTCTCTTTGGTTCTTATCTCTGATAAAATCTTGCTCCCATTAAAAGTCCAGGAGAGTATTGTCATTCATTTAAATGAACTCAGGATGTCCTGTCTTCTTTTCTCCCCCAGTGGAAGTGTGTGTTTAATGTTTTCATACCTGTGTGAGATTTTCTTTTCTGTATCATTTTCTGAAGGGCATTCAAACACCTTCATTCTATTCATCTGAACAAGTAAGGCTATGAATACTCTTATCCATTTAATGAAGTGCTGCTCTTTGAAATCAGAGAGGAGAGTGCTATTTCCTATTTCTGGTTCAGGGTTGTTACCTGCTCCAGTTCCTTTAGGACAACAATTTGGGAAAGCAGGAATGTCAAAGCTGCTGCTATGCACTGGTGAGCTTTCAATGTCATCAACAAGGAGCTTCTGGTCTGATTTTGGGAGCAGTGGCCAAATCCCATGTGCTGACAAACCAGAGCTTGTAAAGGTGAAAGGCTCCATGCCCTGGGAAAAGGTGGTTGCTTGTTCCATGGAAAACAGTCAGTGCCCAGTCCTATCCTCCTGAAGTCACAACTCCATTTCACTTTGACATTTTACAAAAATATTTTTTTCCTGCATTGCAAAACTGTGTCAGTGAGGAGCACTGCACTGACATAAGGTGATGAATTGGGCTGATTTCTCAGAAGTGCAGTAATAAACTCTGCTCCCTGCTCAAGAGCTGAAACTAATGCCCAGCTTAGCTGCCAACTTCAGTGTCCTGTTTAATGAGTTTGGTGACTTCAGCCCTCCAAAGGTATCTTTTATTACATCAGAAGTCACCACAGCTGATAATAGCTGATAACTGCAATATTTGTTGATAACACCACAGGGATAAAAAATTAGCACTAAATGGGCACACAGATTGAAATTATTATTATTCACAACCGTTTTGAAATATCTTACAGGGAACAGAGATGCATAAGCTATGATAATAAAGGAAAGAATGGGGATTTCTTTTAAAAAGAGTGTCCTAAAAATAAATCTTTAACTAGAAGACACAATTCTTTAAGCTTATTAAGCCTATACAGGAAAGATCTATTACCAAAAAGGAGACTTTAAAGTACTTTTAATTGTCATTGCATAAGTATTTTAATCAACTTATATCTTTTGATATTAAATTCCTGGATGAAATCACTTACACAAACATTCTTTAACAACCTAGAAGTATTTATCATTATATGAAATCTCTATTCAAAATCTGAACTGCATAGGGAATTTTTTTTTGTTAACTTCTTGAGGTTTTTCTCTTGGAATAGGATAAAATGAAGTTTGAGGCAACCTTGTTGTCTAACTCACATTTTGTTGAATTGAAATAAATTTAATTCACTATTTTGTTGACTGCTATGAACCCCTGTAAAAATACATTTAAAAGACCTGCACTGCAGTCAGGGTGTGTGTTTGTCCAGCATGCAGGTAACACACACTCAGTTCCTGGATGCTTTCTGCTCCTCCACATTGGCTTTCAAGGCATGTGTATTATTATGTGTTAGTGTTGTCATGGTAATTGAACCTGCAGTTGTCAGGATGTGGAAATCACTTGTGTTAGGCTGGAACAGAGAATTCCAATTAAAGATAACCATGAGATCATACTGTTGGTTTAAGTTTGACATGGACAGAGGTTATTCAGAGAGGGATCTTTATTTCATTTGCTTAAGTGGTATCTAATACTTGTCAAGAGTTAGGATTGCTCCACATTCTCTCTTCATGTGTTGGAATAACTCCTTGAGGCTACTGATGCAGATTTTTATGATGTATGGGTATTTTTCACCTGATGCTGTAATCCTTTATGAGGAGGTTAATTCTCATTCCATGAGTTCAAAGGCACATGCAATGGAGTTTCATGTTTGGTTGATGGAGCTGAAAGTTCAGAAGGGAAAGAGGAAGGTTTAGGAAGAGAGCTAAACAAGTGCTGCTACCCCTTGGAGTAAAAATGGGACAGGGGCATAACTGAGTCTCTTTGGCTTAGACAGTGTTCTGGCTTTATAAAATTTTGAGAAAAAGTTCATTTAAGTCTTGACATATTTAATAGGTTTCACAGGATTTGATGAAATTATATTTTCAGCTACTTTTGTGGTTTATGATTACCATAAAATAAAATAATAAGTGGAAAAGACTCTGGGAAAAAATTCAAGAAATTGTCTTAAATACAGAATGTGTTATAACTAAACCATTCCTGGCAGACATTTTTCTAACCAGTTTCCAAAGCTATGCAGGATTTTTTTATTTTCCTTGCACATTTGTCTTTACCTCTGCAAAGTTTTTTTAATGTTTAACTCAAAGCTCTACTTTTAGAATAGAAGTGCATATTTGTGTTATATAATGTTTTTCTGAAGTCTTTTTTAGAATAAGGTCTAATATTTCAGTCTTGCAGATTGTTTTCTAGACTGCTGCTCTTTCTAATTAACTGCATCTTTTAATCTGTGGGCATTGTCCACAACTAAACAGTAATCCATCAAAAGCAAGTAAAGCAAAAAGATCATTTCATATGGCATTCAATGCCTGCTTTATTCTGGCTATGAGGCTTCCAGTATGATACCTGCTTTTATTGGCAATAGCTTTGTGGATACAGGTTTAGCTTCTGATCCAGATCCTTTAGAGCAGAACTGTTGTGCTGTTTCCAGCTTACATTTCTGCAGTTCATTATTTCTGAGAGTAAGAATAATGCAGCTACCCTTGAGTCAAACTTCATCTTTTGCAAACCACTTCTATTGAGATTTTTTGGACTCTAATTGTGTCTCTCAGTGTGCCTGAAGGTGTTCCCAGCCTAGACTCATCTTCAAATGCTGCCAGGCACGTGGTGGGATTTCTGGGATTGTCCTGGGCAGTGCCAGGAATGGGACTCCATGATCCTTGTAGGTCCCTTCCAACTCAGTCATTCTGTGATTCCATGGAGGCTTATGGAGCAGTCCCTCTTCTGCCATCAGGATTAAAGATGAAAATACAGAATGGTGCTGGATTCAGTGCTGGCCAAGAATTCCATTAGCTGCCTTTTCCTTGTAGACACTCATAGCTATAGCACAACCTTTTTTTCTATGCTATTTACCCTGTAGTATCACTGTTTACTTGATGTTTCTTGGTTTTATCAGGATAAAGTCCTGTGCAAAGACGCTGAAAGTATTTTTAAAATCATGAAATGTGCCATCAATTATTTCTCAAGGCTTGTTACCTTGTTGTGCCTTGTTTTTGACAAATCCATGCTTGCTCATTTCCTGGTTTCCTTTTAGGTGACTTACAAACTGAAATAGGAAAGAAAATTAAAATAACTAGGCTATCTTCTTACCTCCCCCTTCTACAGCTGGCATAATTTTTGCTCCTGTGAGGGCTTTTGTACTCATCTCCATCCATCATGTCCTTTCTAAAATAATTCTGATAACTTTCAAGCAGTTACAGCTCTGATATTCATCCACTCTTCCAAGACTTTGGACAAATGTAATATGGCATAGGTAACTTTGAATTGTTTGACTTACATCTTTTTGTAATACTTTCCCTATTCTGTCCTGGCACTGTGAAAGCTGCTTTAAAATACATCAATTCTGGTTATTGCAGGGGCTTGCTATTTGACAATTATCAAATATTAAGCCATTCTTTGTATCAACCATGCTTTGTAGTCTCAAAAAAAAAAAAAAAAAATTACTGCTACTGTCTCCTTATGCCAGTTACTGGATCTTCTACCCAGAAAGAGGTGTACAGCAGTATCTAAACTTGTAATATAGAAATAGTCTTTTAACATAAAGAGTAAGTGTACTCAAGTCTGTCTGTGTCTTAGTGGCAGTTAGTGCTTGCCTAATGATTTCCTTTGAAAATGACACATATCTATGTGGGTTTTTTGATATGTTGCCTTGCTCCTGCCTTTTAATTTGGAGTACTCAAATTATGTTGATGCTATCACAAAATGTGTTTTCTGCCTGGTCTGTATTTTTTTTCAACTAGCTCTTAATATTCAGTTTGTCTTTCTCGGTGCCACTGAGCACAGAGGCAATACTTTCAGAGTGTTATCTACAATGATTACAAGAGCTTTTTCCTCTGTAACTACTCAGTACAGCCCCTCACAGAGGATATAAAGTTGGGATTAATTGCTAATCATTTAGTAATCATCAGTAGATCTCTGGAATAATGGAAAGATATCATTACCACTAGGGATTCATCAATGATCTCATGTATCTGAGCTGCTTGGGGGTGTGTGTGCTCTGTCACTGATTCTGGTTTTTGTGCTGGCAGCCAAAACTTAACACACACTGCTGCTGTTTTGCTTGTCTTCATCTTGCCTCTGCTTCCAGAGAGTGTTTACAACTATTTCATATTTCTCTGTGGTAATGGATGTTCATTTTCAGTAGGACTCAGTAATTCTGTGGAGGGATAGAATGTAAGAAAATAGTGCAGAAGGCAGTCTCACACCTGAGGAGCTGCAGCTGTACTAATAACCAAAGATTAGGAACAGCCCTGCCCTTAATAGTCCACAACTAGTCCAAAAAGTGCCACAACAGAGTGGGTGAGCTGGGTGAGGAGGGAGTTGGGGTTTGTTGGTTGCTTTGTGAAGAAGAAGGGGTCAGTGCTGTGAGGAGCTGCACATAAGAAATCACTGAGAAGGTATAGAACTTTTGCAATAAGATGATAACATAATTCAACAATCCATTGGCTTCTGCAGCAAAGTTGTGGCTCAGAAGTTCCTCCCCTGCACCCAGTTCACCAACCTCCCATGTGTCCTGTCTGGCTGTTTCTGAATCTTAGCTCACTAAAATGTGCTCCTTTTTAGCCTGAATTATTTAAGTGTCTTTGCATAAATACTGCTGTGCTGATAGGTGGATCTGTGGCAAAGGGCCATGACTCAGTGACTAGCTTTATTTGTGAAACTGCAGTATCACTGCAGTGCTAGAGCTAAAAGGAGAAATTCCTAAATATCTCTGAAAACCTGGCACACACCAGCTTCCTGGGGCTTGTGTAGCTGAAGCTTGAAACCAAATTCTAGACCACTGTCCCCTCCCATGGAGTGCTGCAGGTAGAGTGTGGGTGCCATTTACACCTGAGCTGCTGTTAGCAGGCTGAAAGGGGGGTTCTCAGCTGCTTTACCTCATGTTTTTGCTTTCAAATACAAGTATTTGCATGCTTCTGCAGTTTTGCCCAATTTAGCAAATTTAATTTTAACAGCTTATGGGAAATTCCTACAGAGTCAAGATGTATCTGGAGCCATAGTTCCATGCATAAAAGTTGTCTGGGTAGTTGAGTTTCTACCTGTACAAAGAACTGGAGGGAATGTTGATCCTGACAGAGATCAGAGAATATTTTGCTGCCATGTATTTGGCTTCAGGGGAGTGAAGGTTTCACCCTCTGTATCTCTTGCTGATCAGCAAAGTCCAATGCTGATGCTGAAGGGTCTCCATCCCCTAGGGAGTAGGGCAAAAAATTCAAGTCATTGACTTATAAGGGTACCTAAATATATTATGAGCATTTTAAGTGCTGTTTTGCACTCTGTATAAAATTGTGTGAGATCTCAGTGAAAGAGAAATATGTCAAGACTTTCAAACTCTGTGAGGTGTTGTTCCTATACAGCTCAGATGTCCAAGTTTCCCATAATTAGCAAGGTTTTGTATAAAAGGATAGCAACCCAAAGGTTCCTAGCTATTCCTGTAATTTGGTTATAAGTGTAATGCCTGTGATGTTGTGTGTAATCCTGTGTGCAGCTACAGCTCTGGGAAGTTCTATATTAAACTCAGTGCTGTGGTTACTCGTGAATGAAATCACTGGAAGAGTCTTGGACGAAAAAGTACATGGAAGGATTTAAGGCAGAACATGGCAAAAGCAAAGGCTGCAATTATCTGCAGCTGAAAACAAGTAGCTTTTAATATGTCCATTCACCTAAGAAGGGAGGGAGAATTACAGACCCACGTGCTCTTTCTCTCCCTTTTTCTATCATTTCTCTTCTTCTTTTTCCTTTATACAGTTTATCACCCATAATTTCAGGATGTGTTTTGTTTCTTTAAGCTGTTTTATCTATAGGCTTATGAGGTCAGTCATGTGTGAATTCTTTTGTTAGTCACCTCACCTTTTGCCTTGATGATAGAAAATTGATCAGGCCTAAAGTACAAGTTCAATAGACAACCCCCTTGGTCCTTTGTCTAGGAGAATAGCTACCATTGAAGGCCATGAGCAGGTTGCTATTAATATGACAGCCTGCTCTATCTCCCACTGTAATTTATAATGAAATACCTAATCTCCATTATTTTGATCCAAGCAGGCGATCCCATGAAAAAGTCTTTTCATCCAGTTCCCAATGGCAGTTACATGAGAAATGGCAAACCAATAATTTTTGTCAAGTTTTTTAAGCCAACAGAAATGCTTTTCCACTGCTACAGTTTCAAAAGGCACAGATAAAGCTCATTCACTGAGATGAATGAAAAAGCCATCTGGGGTTTTTCTTTTTGACTTCCTTTCCTTTTCTCCATCCTTGTAATCAAATTTGAGCAAAATCAAATGGGGCTTTCTATGAAAGTACCTTTTGTTGATCTGAACGAGCTGGTAATTTACAAAATACCCTTCCTTTGTGAGGAAGGCTAAAGAAAAAAAGAATCAGTAGCTTTTAAAGCTGGGCCTTGGTGGGACTCTAAATGCAGTGAAAGCAGTCTGTGTTGAGAGATTGAAATGCATTTCAAAGCCAGGCCTGAGTCAGGGTACAGGGAAGAAAAAACCTATGTGCATTTTATAAGAAGAAAAACCTGAATGGGAAGGGGAAAAGAGAGAGAGAGGAAAAAATCTGGATAATACATTAATCATTATTTTGGAAATTGTCTTCCTTACTGACACATACTGCGTAACTAGTGATTGAGAACTTGGATTTTTGTTCTATTATAGGCATCTCAACATTTGTCTGTGCTGCTTTAAAGTTTGAGAGGCAAGGATCCTTGAACACTGCTGGACTATGTTTTAAATGTGTATATATATTTTTTCAACTTTGCTTTTTGTGGTTCTTTTTCCTTTTTTTTTTTTTAACCTTGCCTGTGAAGTATTATGAGGAAAAATACTTGCAGGAAAGCTGAATTTATTCTTTTTGGCATGCTAATGTTTATTTTTATTGTATTTCTGCTTACCAGATTTCCTAGGGGTAATTATTTCCCACTGACTGAGACCACAGGACAGTGTGACCACCTAACAAATAGTAAGTTTATGCCTTGTTTTTATAATTTGTATTTTATGATTAATATGAAAAAGCTGAGAATGATTAATTGCAAATTCAGTATTTTAAGAATGCTATACAGCTGTATAAATCTATGAATGAGAAATATTGATGTGGTTTAATGCTTATCATCTCTGTTACTTACTATACCTGTTTAGTGAGATAGAGATAAGTGCATTGTCCTGTGCTGAAGATAAAATAGCTTGAGAAATAAAAATTAATTAACATGTTGTAGGCAATGATATGAGCAAGCCTAGCCCATTTTTAATCTTTTCTTATTTACAGGCTTGCTTAGAAGGCAAAATGTTTCTCCCTTTCCAATTCTGTTTTGATTCAGGATATTAATGAATTTAAAAACAGCTTTCTGGCTGCACAATATAAAATATGACCGGCAGTTTACAGAAATGTTGGCACTCATAGTAGAAACTCTGAGGTTAATTTTTATTTTTAAGAAAACTTCTTATGTTATTTTTACCTTGACATGTGCTGTATTATAATAGGAAGAGAGAGGTATGAATGTTACTGATTTAAATCTGATTATTGTTGCTAATGAAGCACTGGTAAGACCACGGGGGCTTTTTGATTCTTCTTTGAAAGGCAAAGCTTGTAAATAATGTAGAACTCTGAAATTTCTGTTATAAGCTCTTTGTTTTAAATGAAATGACATATTTTGGGTTTCTTAGGCATATGTGTGGACAATGTTGTGATATACACTTAAAAAGCAGAATATAGGAAAGCAGGCTGGGATAAGTCTTTTGCTTTTTAACGTTATCAAAATCCCAAGTTAACCTTATAAAGTTTGAGTGTGGTTTCCATTAATTAGATGCCAAATTATTTAGCAAATAGGTGACAAATTATTTTCTTCTACATACCTTGACATCTGATTGGAGTGGAAAATGTCAAAAAGCTACTTTTGTGGCTAAATTAATTTCCCACTTCTAGTTCTTACTGTCCTATTCACTTTCAATTTCCTTCAGGATTTGTTTTCTCACATGGTTTTGAGCCATTTGCTGCCTCCTAATGACTGACTTATAAAACAGCAAACATGGAAAATTTCCAAAAAACTTTTTCTGGAGCTGTCACTGCAGTATATTTTGTAATCATCTACCATTTTTTCATGTATTTATTATTGATGAAGAAATTTGTGAATTTTTAATGGTTCTGCTCTGGGATATTTTTAGCAGAACATCCAACTCTCCACCCTGAGAAATGCAGGATAAATAAATGCCTTAACAGGAAACAAAGACACAAGTGGTTGTTTTTGTTTTGTTTGGATCATGTCATTTAGATAATTTAAGAATCTCTGCTTTCCCAGGCTGGCATTCCATTATTGTGGGGCACTTCTCTTGGTTAAGTAATTGTCTCCTTCCCCCCCCCGTTTAAAAATCATAATTAATCTTTGTTTAGTTTTCTGTTCTTTCTCCTTTATACCCTCTTAAAGTTTAAGACATAGTCTTCAGCAAAGACTTTATCAAACCTTTTGGGGTTTAACTGATTATTTAACAAATGAAGCAATAACAAAGCAAGATAAGGTCTCTCATGGTCTTATCTGTGTATCAAGGCTCGTCTTCTTACTGTGTTCTTACCCCAGTGCAGCACCAGCCTGCTCAAGAGATTTTGTGACCTATCAAAATATAAGTGTTCAGAATTATATGGGATATGGAGAATATAGATTTTTTCTTGATGTAATCTTTTCCCTCTCATGAGCTCTGTAAGTCGTAAAAATGGCTTGAATTGGGATGAGAGGGCTGAATGGAGCTCTGACTTTGCCCCGTTATTTATGTGTATTTGTGGACACTCTCTAAACTTTTCCTTACATGGAGTTGCACTCAGTGACAGCACTGAATTTGTGCCTGAATGTTTGCAAACCTCTGCAAGGCTCTTACACATGGGCTGGATTTTACAGGAGAATCTTCAGCTGTGCCTGATTTTGATTTTGAGCTGCCAAGTTTTATATTTGAACTTTTCAAGCTCAAGCACATTTTACATTACAGTATGAGAAATTAGCATAATAAACTACTTGGAGTAATTTTTTATTAATAAATGTCTTCATCATTTTAATAATCTGTTGGGAAAGCTTTGTTGCAGAAAAGACTCATAGCAACAAACAAATGCTATTTTTTTTAGAGAATGTATATAAATGTATGCTCAATTGATATGCGTAATATCTTTTATAGTCTTTGATTTAAATCCTTGAGGGGAGTTTACAGTAATGACACAATAAAATGGGGGACTGAAGTTATTTAATGAGTTAACAAGTACTTCCTCTGTTAAAGAGCATAATCCAGTGCAGCATAAACTGAACAAGGAAATGTACACTGGGACAGGTTATCAGCACCATGGGTGAGCTGCTGTGTCTGTCAAAAACAATCAATAAATTTTACTGCCCATACCTAAGGTGATTAATCAGATGGTTTGGGTGTTTAGTCAGACTGAGTTGGATGGGGATTGGAAAAGATTTTCAATGAACTTTTCAGTGGCATTTTTTTTTATCATCTTAAACAGTGAGAGGTGGGAACAAAGGACAATAGTTCCTGGGTCTCATGTGCCCTATAAGGTTTTGCATTGCCTGCAAGAAACACTTTTCTTTCCAGATAATTTTTTGTCACTGAACATTAAAAGTGAACTCAGCCTTAGTGAATATACATAGCAGCTTATGAAAACTGTATTCTCATAAAGATTGTAAGAAAATGCAGATTTAGGCAGTGTCACATCTGAAGGGAGTCCCTTGAAGGAGAGATAAAGGGGAAAAAAGGCTACAGAAATATGTGGGGATTGGAATGAGTACTGAGTGTTAAAGAAGAGATAAGAAAAATTCTAGGAGTGGTGAATGTTGTTGAGGCAAGGAAAGGGCATTAACCCTTCCATGTCCCTATGCCCAGGTCTTCTCCTCAGGGTCCTGACCACCTTTAGATTGAATGTCCCAGGGCTGAGCGCTGCATTCAGAAGGAATTGATGTCTGTGTTCCCATTATCCTAAAAAGGGCAATTTTTTAAAGTTGATTTTTCTCACTGTTGTTACTACACAGTGTGGTGAACCTGAAAGGAATACAAGCTTCTCCTCTGAAAGGCTGCACTGAGATTTCCCCTCAGGCCCTGCTGAGCAAACCAGGCTCTGCCTGCAGTGCTGCTGGACAATCCTGGTTCCGTTTCTCTGCTGGCAATGCTCAGTGACCCAGCTGGGGAACTGTGGCTGTGCTGATCTCTGAAAAGCAAAGTAGCATGCACAGTGTTCCCTTTTGGTCCATGAGGTCCATCCCTAAATATTTCAGGATGCTCCCCAAATTCTGATGGTCATTTAGGGGTGGGACAGCAGGATCAATGCATTTAAGTACAGGTATAGATGCCATTGTGGTCACTTAGCACTGCTGTACTAATGGCATTTCCAGTACATTGGGAGTTTGGTGTAGTCAGGTCTGTAATGAATACAAGGTTGCAGGTCTTATAGAAGACCTGCAATACCTCAGAAAATTCTTTTTTATTTTGAGTACTCAGAAGGACGTTCCCTTTAGTCAGATCTGATTGTGGGTAGCAAGCATTTCATGTTATATGAAGGGTGATACAGAAAGAGGTGCTCTTGGAGAATATTTCTCTCTACAAAATAGTCCAATAAATTACTTTATGCAACCCATTGTAATCCAGCCAGGGACAAAAAATGTACAAGACTAGAGATAAAAAGTTTTCATCAGACTAGTCTTGAAAACTATCCTTTTATTTGCAAATTTCTTGTAGGATACATTGCCATCCTGTAGAGTAGTGAGGTTTGGATAACTGCTTTAAAATACTCTCTGCTAGTTTTATCCTTTAGTTTGAGTGGAGCAAAACCAGTGAGGGCAGAGCACTGGAAATTGTTGTAGACAGTAAGTGCAGTAATGTGGCCATTGCCCCCCAACAGTAGCCTGGTTTAATATTTCATCTTCCCTTCCCTGCCACCTGGGGGGAAAAAAGGTTTCAGTGCTATTCTTGTAGGTTTTTTTGCATAGGGAAGACATTTTTAAACTGACCATTTGCGATTTAGCTGTCATTTTTTATTCAAAGGTCATGAAGCCTGTTGCACAATGGGACTAGGGGTTGTAGTCTTTTTTGTTTGCCTGGTTAAGAAAGCAGACCCTGGAGACACACAGATGAGTATTTGTGGCTTCAGTTTCTTCAGGGGCTCTGTTTTTAAGGGCATACCAGCAGCAACATGAGACTGTTCTCTACTTACAGTTTGTCCTCAGACTTAGAAAGCTGGAAGATAAGAGCAGAACTATAGGAGAAAGGTGTCTTGTAACCATCCTCTGAAAAAACTTGATCTGAAATAGGGTTCAGATATAAAATTACTATTTGCTGCAAGGCTTTCACACTGCTAAACTGCTTTTCACCTCAGATCTCCACTGTGATCCCTTCTAACTGATTCAGGGAGTGAAGGATGTGCACTCATTTCATAATGCTGAGGCATGGCCATTTCAGGATCAAGTGCTTGTAGCCCTGAAAATGGTATTTCTGATTCTAACTGGAGAGCATCCCTTCCACCTGACTTAGAAACATAACTTTGTGCAAAATAGTTTTGTTGCAGCCAGTCTGTAAAAGGTGGGATATTTAGAATACAGGGTATTGTGTTTTGTTGGATATCATTCATTCTTCATTCTTCCAGTGAGTATCCTGCTCACAGGGATACCTCAGGCTCCAGACAGTCATTCCCTGTGCCATGATGTGCAGAAAAGCCACAATGGCAACTCTGCCCATCCCATCTTCTGAGCAGTCCCACTCAACCTGAATTATGAAAAAATATTTTCATATGCTTGCTCTTCCTGTTTGGAAAGAAAGTCATTTAAATCAATTCTCCTGAGTTGAGCTGTGGTTAATTCTGGTTGGTAATGAACTACATGCAGAAAGATTCCAAATGCTGCTGCTTTCTCACATCCATGTCACAAGGACAGTCTGTAGCAGATTGCAATACCTGTTTCTGGTAAAAATGGCAGGAGTTTTTTGTGGTGTAAATTACTTGTACTTGTTGTTCCTTGGCACTGTGTAATAGGAGCCAGGGGCTTTGGGAGGCAGCAGGGCAAGTCCTGCTGCAGTGGCAGCATCTTCCTGGAGCTCCAGTAGCCTCTTAATCCACCTCCTACACTGTGCATGAGACACTGGAGCCCCTCTGTTCGTACCAGAGTGCGCCTGGTGCTGAATTGCTGCCTTCATGCATGGGGTGGGACAGCTATGGCTGAGTTTCACTGATTCTACAGCAGTTTCAGCTAGTCAAAGAAAAGACATTTTTGAGCCTGGGACAAACACTATCTGTTGAAGTAAAGGACAAGCACAAACTGGTGGTGTGAAGTCCTTTCCCTGTTTCTGTGCCATAACCCTCATAACTTATTTTGAGATCATAACATGTCATGCTCATTTTGCATTTGATGTATATAACTGCATCTTTGATTCCTGTTTGCAATATTCTTTTTTTATATATTAGGGGTAGAATTTGATTGAAATCATCAAAGTTCTAGACCAGGGGTTTATAGGGATGTTGCCTGTTCCTTTTATTTCAAACTGAAGAATGTTATGATGTACCCAGAATACGTCTTTTAGGTTTTTTTATCTTTTTCTTTTTTTTATATCCCTTTTCTACACTGTCTTGTCTTTCTTTACCGCTGTGTAATTCTGAGAGTTTTCTAGGCCACTGACTGATGGCTTTGGTGTCTGTTTATATACTCAGTAACAGACCCAGTTCTTGACTGGAGATTCTAGGTGCTTCTGTGCCTTTTATCTGTGAAAGCAGAACAGTATTTTTATACTAGCCTTGTGTATGTGCATAGAAATAATTGTACCAGAATAATAATATCTGACTGACAACCTTACAAGCAAAGGTTCTATTTCAGTTTAGGGGATTGACAGGGTAGACTCATGGGCTAGAACAAATTAAAGACTTTTGTTTTGTTGTGGAAATGTGCTAATTATTAACACAGCACTATTTTCCTAACTTAACCTTGCAGATCTGTAAACTTAATCCTTTACTGCCAGTAAAATACTTCTGAATCTAGGGGTGGGGTGGGACAGCTGTGTGAAGAGCTTGGGAAATATTTGTCCACTTCTAGGATTGTATTTGTCCATTTCTGGGATGTTTGTTTGCTGTGTGAAGTGATCATTGTTGCCCATTCTGTGGCTCACAAGATGTGTGATAGGAATTGTCATCGTTCTTTGTTTCAAAAGTAAAAAGTAATGGACTAGGAATATTAGCCTAAGTTCCATCATGATTGCACTGTTGATAGACCTGACACTGTGTGCTGGTGCCTCCTGAGTCAGAAACCTGGAGGTGGGTGAATTTCATCGATTTATGCGTTCAGAAAGCACAAACCCTGTCCTTGTGCAAAAAATGCCCAGTTACAGTTCAAGGAAGCAAATCCTTGCAAGAGCTCTGCCTGTTCCACCAGCCCTTGTGCTCTAATGCCTCCTATTTCCTCTGCTTGAGCATCTCTGAGGCTTTTCTCGTGGAAGCTTTGCAGTGCAGCCTCTCTGGTGTCCCTCAGGCCAGGTAGGTGTGAATTTTCTGGTGCTTGCTGCTTTCAGTGCAAGTCTGTTAGAAGCAGTAAAGGTGAGGGCAGCCAAGGGAAATTTGGAAGCTATTTTGTAGAGCAGGTATGCAGATAACTGACAAAATAACGCCTGGGAAGTGTTGTGGTGTTTGAAGCAGGGAGAAATTAAAATAAGCTACAGAAACTGTAATCTGGATATTTTTTCCCCTGTTAAATGTACATGGCGAGGGGCTGAGGCGTCATTTTGGTTTTGTATAAATTTCTTGAAGAATTTCAGCTTAAAAATGTTGCAACATAAAAGTTCTTCTGAGTGTTTTTTTCCAGTCAAGTATATTTGTCTCTGTTTATGGAAAAAGCAGAGCCTCCACATGCAAGAGAATGTATGGGGGGATTGGTAGCATACAAAAGCAGATATAGGAAATTGTTGAGTCAGTGTAAACCCTGAATGGATTTGCAGCAGAGAGCCAAGTTAAAATGAATTTGATTTAAACCAGAATGCACAACATCTTTTTTTGCTTGCTTTCAGGAATTTGCCGTGTAAATTCAGCCTATTACAGAAAAATGAAAGAGAGGAGTTTTAAAATGAAAAGTAGCTGTAATGCACAGATTGAATGTTTGGGTGGGAGTGAAAGTAGGAGTTACTGGGTTGGAACAGATTCCTTAAGATCTGTCACATCATACCATTAAAATAAAGAGCTAGACATAGTAATTTTAAAGGGATATTGTGTAAAAGTTGGGAGATATTAATGCAGTAAAATACATTGATGGATTCCCAACTTACGGTCTGTTATGTGTATTATAGTGACACAGTCACCGGAGATAGCAAATGCTTGCTGTGGGTGCTGCATTGCTTGTGAAAGGAAGGATTACAGTGTGTTAGCAAACACTGATTCCAGCAGCTCCCTCTGGGTGTGCTTGCAATTTCATGAGGTTATTCCTCTAATGGTTTTGATCAAATTTGAAATATAATCAAAGAACTTCATAAAAGTCCTGTATTCCTTCTTAGCAGCTGCAGTCCTCATGTGAGAAGGCCAAAAGAGGCAGAAATTGTTTCAATTTCTTTTGTTCTGCCTCAGAAATTTTGATGGCCATGGGCAAGTCACTTTTATCTGTCCTCTGCTGATATCTGGTCTCATACTGGTAGCATTTTGATGATGAATAAATAAATCCACAAATATTTAAAACCTATGGATAATAGTGTTGTTTAAATAATCAAGATTTTAGCTACAGAAGAATAGGAACTGAACAGTACTTTTCCACAGCCAGGCACTTTATTCTGAATATGTTTGTTCCTACCTGGTTCCCCACCCTGTCTCACCTGGGCACCTCACTGCCCTGCTGTGCCCCACCTTCCCATTTTATTGTGAGGTCCTTGGATGTGGAAACCAGGGGATTTTCCTTAATGTATCACAAAACATCTGAGGAGAGGGGTGAATTCAACTCAGTCTCCCAGCACTAAATTCTGATCCAGTCTTCTTCTCTCTTCCATGGAGAGCCCATCTCGGGCTCCCTGGGAGTTATTGGAAAGCCTTTGCTGCTGTCCCATTGCTGCATGTCACAAAACCACAAAGAACTGGGAAGAAACACGAGCCTGGATTTTCTGCAGTGCAGAATTGCACCTGGTGTATCATTAAGGTGGTGCAATATGCATCTAAAATGATATATAAAATACCTGAATTTTAAAGCAATATTTACTGCTTGTTCTTCCATTTCTTCAATGTTTTACAAATTGTATCAAGGAAAAAAACCACTTTTAAAATTTCTTTTTTAAGGAAAGAAGAAGAGAGACATTTTTTAAATGAATGTGAAGGTTATGATACATATTTAACAAAGCCTGGGAACTTGGAAGTGTAGACAGCCATTGTCTTGTCTTAACCCAACCCTGTGAGTAAAGGATACAGTGTCAGATGTGACTTTGAATTTTCCTGGCTTCTGTCACTTCACATCACAACCTCAGCATTAGTAATATACATTTTTTTTGTTGAGGAACAAAAGCAAAAAATGTATTTTGACTAGTAAAATTAAGAAGATGACATGTAAATCATAGAAGTTCACTGTGCAACAGTAGTGTGTGTCATTTTTTTAAATGCAAGTGTAATTCTGAGTACATGGTAACTACTATCTATAGCTACAGAAATATCACCACCTCCTGCCTTTTGGCAAGAAACTGTATTTTAAGTTTTATATATAGATTACACAGTGACAGAGAGGATAAAAACTTTTAGCTGAGCATTATACTTTAGTACAGAGCAGGAACTAAATATAGTCTGTGTCATCACAGCAAGGCTGTTTTGTGGCAAAAACACAAAAAACAAACCAGCAGAGATGTCCATTATTGCTGTTACACAGTCATTAGAGACAGATGAAATTGGCCATAGAAGCAGATGATTACAGGAGATGCTATCATGAGTGATAACAATGGAACCTGAGCAATGGCATTTCAGCCACTGGCACCTGTTCTGTTAAATCCCAAATTCTTCTCATTGACCTGCTTTGAACAGAGCTTGCACATTTCAGACTGGGGGAGCAATGCACCCTTTCATGAGCCAAAGGAGCACTTTTGGCTGCTTTTTCCTTGAGTGCTGCAGCTCTCCAGGCCTGTGGGCAAGACTCCTGTGCTTCCCCCTAAGGAAGCAGGAGTTGAACCCATTTGCAAAGCAAGGAGAGAGCAGAAGAAACCTGATAGCTCAGGATGGTTGCCCCATTCTCCAGCTCTGAGCTGGCCCCTGTCCATTCTGTCTTCTCTCTCTCCCTCTCTCCTCTTCAGTATCAAGGATTGAAACTCCAGTCTTCGTCCTGACCAACTGTGGGAAAAATTATATTGTTCCATGGGCTGGGTGAAGGTGGGTAATTGGGAAAGGGCAAAGCTGGCCTGTTTCTGGGCCAGGAAAATGAGCAGACATTAATGCATATGAAATTCACAATGGGTTTCTGAACTCCAAGCCCCAAGTAGTCTGCAAGTAAAGGTCTGTAAGGAGCTTGTGCAAAGCTCTGTTGAATCGGGACAATTGGGTAGTGTCAAAGATGTGATTTTCTTATACAAGCAGAGCTGCTTGGCAAAAGCAAGAATAAACCATTATAAGCCTGCATTTTTGTTTTAATTGAGTTTTTATTTAATTTGTGGGCTCGTTGAGCTATGATATAGAACAACTGCATCAAGTGCTGGGAGTCAGTTCTGAGCTGTCCTGTTCCTGTTGCATTCAGCAAGGGAGTGAGCTCTCATTTGAGGTTTCAGGGCATGATCTGCCCCTCCCATACCAGGCCTTTCCCCCTTCCATGAGAACATTTTCCATTTGCTGAATTATGATAAATTTGCAAAATAGGGCAATTTAAATTTAAATGGGTGGTACTGCCAGCTAGCACATTACCAGGTGATTCTAGACCCTTCATCTGGGATAGGTAAGTGTAAAACTCCTCTTATAAATGATGACTACTTCTACAAAATCTGGGCAGGGCTCTGTTGGGGGAAATTCAGCCTTAAAAGGAGCATTATCGCCTCTAGCACCATCTTGTGTTTTCCCTTAAAATGAAAGGGGAAGAGGGTTTCTTGAGCTCCATCACAAAGTACAGAGACTGAGCTGTAGGTGTGCTAGTCACTCTGAACATGCCACTGACAAGCAGGGAGGTTTAACCACAGAGTTCTTTAGGCAGGAACCTAATTAGGCCTGCTGAAGAATAAGCAAAGTTCTGCCCTGATTTGGTTTGTAAGAAATAAGGGATGATTTGCCAAGCTTGGGGAAAACATGCTGGCAATTCTTCTGTGGGTTTTAGTTGTATGGCTTTTAAATTTATAAATTAATATAAACCCTCTCAGAGATTTGATTCTTTTGTGCATCTGGACCATAGTACCTGCTTGTGGTGTGGTTTTCTTTGGGGTTTTATTGTTGTTTGCTTTTCTTCACTGAGACTCAAATTCACAACAATATGTGCCTGCTTAACTGTCATTTTCCTAAAAATATAATTAACTTTGGAGATCTGGCCCTAAGAGCCTCATCCTGTAGGAATCATGACACATCCTAGTCCTGATGCTGGAGCCAGTGGAGTCTCACTTCATGTGTGGAGCAGAATAAGGTCACACACAATGTAGGTTCTCTGTCCTGTGTGTGAGATCAGGAATCACCATGGTTACTTATCCGCTGTTTTCTGTGCGCTCTCTCGTGCTCGTTCTCTCTCTCTCTATTTATTTATTTATTTACTTACATTTTTTGTGTTATGTGGAAGGCAGATCCTAAACCTACAGTGTAAAACCATTTTCTTTATGAAACAGTGGCATTTTGAATGTTCATTGCTTTGCAGCAGTGATGTGTCCAGAAGAGTCAGGAAGCAGCCGGGTGCTGGAGCTGCTGCTGATCACCCAGAGCGTGGCTCTTGACCTCAACATTCCTGCCTGTAACATGAGAATTGTTTGCTTTATTAATATAAAATAGTTATTGTTTGCATCACCATTTCCATCTTATTATGGGATTGTACATTTCCAACAACAGTGGCAGCCTGTTATCTGGATGTTAAGTTTTGCATAACTTAAATGAGGAGTTTCTGTTTAGTACTGAGGGTAAAGATTTTCAGGACTGGTTACTTGGTGGTCCCATTTATGATGTAGCTCTCACTTAGCAATTCAGTGCTTTAGTGCCTGCTGAATAATAAAATATTACCAGTGCAATCCAACTCCACAAGTATATTTTATATATAATTTTAAGACAAAACATTAAAGAATCATGCCTAAGATTTTTTTTTCAAGTAAAATAAATATTGTTGTGCATCAAGTATGCCCTCCTGCTTCTTGATCATATCACAGTGGCAATAAGGGGAGGGCAAACAGCCATGTGAACTTGTCATTATGTAAAGTGGATTTCTCAGCAATCAAGTTACTGGTAGATAAAGTTCTGTAGAAATATTTTAATTTCTAATTTCTCTTTAAGCACCACAGCACTCATGTGAATCTGTGGAAAGTTAGGCACCAAATTAAGAGTTTAACTGCCTTTATGTGTATGGAAAATGGAGCTGTTTCAAGTATTTCTGAGAGTGTAGGTGATAAATGTTGTGGGTTTTTTGGTGGCATCTGAAATTACTTTGGTGATATGTGATTGTTTTTAACAACCTGTGGGAATGTGGGTGACCTTGATTTCCTTGCTATAGCCTTGAGGGACAGACTGATACTGTGGTGTGTTTGGAGAATTATTCCTCCCTGCATGCAAACAAATATAGTACTGCTACTATGCTGTTTTGGTCTTATCTTGCTTGCTGCACTTAAGCCATTGGGTTTATACTGCTGCATTTATAATGTAGGCTTACCAGTTAAAAAAAGAAAAAGAAAAAAAAAATCCAAAGAAAGCCAAGATATTGTAACAAGCTAAAAGGAAAGTTAATGGGAGGAAAATTGTTCAGCAGAAAAATATAAACATTTTGTTTCCCTGACGCTTTAGAGCAGATTTTGAGCAGTGTGTGTTTGGGAAAGAGGACAGTCATAGAAAATAGAAGGCAGGATTTTTAAAAAGGAAAGTAATGATGGAGAGCAACCAATAGGAATATGGACAGGTAAAGAATAATTAGAGATCATCTTTAAATAGCATAAGAGTGAGAATTTTTTGCCCTGTTCGTATCATTCTGTGTTGTGCCTTTTGCTGGGATTTTACACATTAAGATTGCCACGTATTGCTTAGTATTGTTAATACTCAAAATCCTGGCAAAAGGTTGATATTGTAATGGCTCTAAAGGACCCATTTCAATGTAAATCCTAAGGGTCTATCAATGTGCAGGGGATTTATGTGGGTGAGTCCCATTAATGGTAATGGGACTTATGTGCGTAAATCTCTTCTGCATTGATGGGAAAATAGACTCCTTAGTATGCAAAGTCTCATTTGAAATCAAAGAGCATTTGCATAAGATCCATCCATAGCATGGAACTCTGTGTGTTAAAAACAGTATGAAAAGAAGATAATACACCTTAACTACTTTAGTGGATAAATACTAGTGTAAAAAGAGTATTCTTGGTAATATGTATTTTATTTTTAAAATTGCAATAATATTTACACAATTATCTCCAACCACTAGAAACCAGAATAATTACATTTTTATTACTGTGGATGGCTGCTTTTTACACGAGTTCAGTTGGGGAAAATAATTATGTGCAGTTGCAGAAATTTTGCACTGAGCTCAAGTCCTAACTTCCTGCAGGAAACGTTTCATTTTGAACAACTTGGAGCGCAAGCAAGAACCGAGAGAGCTTTGCAGCCGCATTGGCAGAGCCTTTCTCTCACCAATACTGTCAGGTAACATTCGCTTTGACTCGAGGCACCAAACACGGCAGAGTTCCCGGTGCGCGCCGTTTGCTCCCGGGATTTCCTTGGGAAGCAGGGACTGCCCAGCCCGCGGCCGAGCGTGGCCACCAGGTGGCGCTGTTGGCAAATGTAACATTGACGGGGCCCGGATTTTGGGGAAAAGCTGAAACTTCGCCGTTTTCGTTCTCCCCCTGACTGCACCCGGTGTTTGCTTTGTTAAAGTGCTCCGTGCGTGATGCTTACCTCTGCGGGCTCCAGGGGACGTGGAGATGTTGCAACAAAGTGGTAGCGTAGCTTGGGAATATCTGCAATATTAATGAGCTGCTTTGGTCTTTGCTGTCTGGCATCCAGGCTGGCCGTGTTGTTTTAAAAACTAAGCATGAGCAGAAACAGTTTGAGAATTCTGATATTGCTGTGGTTTTGAAGTGGGTGAGGGAGAGAGTAACTTATTTATCTGATGCAGACAAAAAGTAGAATGGTCATTCTTTTCAATGGGAAGAGGAGCCTGGATGCAGGGAGCAGTTTAAGGAGGGAGTTTTGGTGTGGCTTGGCAAGGTTTCATCTGCCTGCAAGAGGAAAGGCTAAAATTTATGTCTTGTGTAGTACCTCACCTCAGGAATTGGTATCAACTCTTCCATAAGACTTGTCTCATACTCAGGGGCCCTCTAAGGAGAAATAGTAGAGCTGAATATATTTTAATATTAAGCATATCTGCTTAATATTAAGTTTAATAATAAGTTTATCAAATGATGAACTCATTTAATATTGATATGAAATTGTTGAATCTGATTTCCTTTATTTTTTATGCTAAAAATATTGACCTTGCCATTCTTACAACACTAGCCAGTGCATACTGAAGAATTAAGAATTGCTCCAGGAATGCAGCTTTAAATAATCTATAACAAGCATTACTGACTATAATAAACCTCTTCAAAAACTCCCTTTTATTTGTTGGACAGAACAAAAGTGGTTTATGGCTTATATCAGAACCATATTTATAGAGGGTGGTGTGTGAATGGCACAGGTGAAAGCAATTTGTCCAGTTTTTCAAGGAGTTGGTACTTCTGTGTGCATTGACTTCTTTCTTCTCCTGTGCAGCACAGAATATGAATTTATCCATCCTGATGATGGAGTTCCTAGAGGAACTCTAGGTGGTGGACCAAGTACTTATTTAGAATGATGACAGCTATTACGACATAAAGCCAGATTACCTTTATTTACTTTTTTTTAGTTTTATACTGAATAATATCTCACTACTTTTCTTAAAACCTTACTGGAAAGCCTGAATCCAATGACAACAAAGACCCTGGCTCATACCCCTGATATAGTCCTTGGCATAGTCTCATTAAAAATGAATTTCTATTCCTGGTAGTCCTCACAAGAAAACTTTGCTGTGCTTGTTTTTCTGAGCAGGTGATGTAAATGGGAGGTTTTAGGTGGAATGGGAAGCAGGATGTCTGATTGCAGCACCTTGCAGCATTTCAGCTGGATGGTGAGGAGAGGAAGTGTCAGAAATGCTGGTGCTGTAACCCAGAATCAATTATTGCAAACAGTCTATGGAGATGGCCAGATATTTATTTTGAAAACAAGAAAAAAAAAATAAAACCAACTTTATATAAATGCAGCTTTTAATTAAATTCTATATCTTCCTAGCTTCTAGACTTTTGAAAAATCGTGTAATTTTTTCTTCTTAAAATAGCGCAAACTGCTAGCAAATTTAGTATTCATTGTTCAAAGACTGTTAAAATCCACTTGAAATAATGTGCAAATCCCATCTTTGCGGTAATAGTAGTTTGTTAATTAGCAGAGCTACCCAAATACTGAGATTGTGGTTAAAATGGCTCTGAGTAGGAGGTGGTAATGATGCCTGCTTTACACCACATTATAGGCAGTGCTCATTAATTCTGGCAATGAGAAGAATCACAGATGTGTGCTTTTAAAAAAGGCAGTGGTGAGAAGAATCACCTTGAATTTAAGTGCTGAAGTCGGTAAATTGTGAATATTAAGAAATAAACTAAGCCTCAAAGTAGCTACCACATTTGGGTACTGGTTAGTGCAGACACTGAGAGTAACTGGAGAGTAACTTTGCTCATGGCAGTGAACACTGAGGTGCCCACCTTGGGTGGTTCCATGAACTGCAGAGGTATCATTTAGTAAAGAAAAAAATACTTTTGTTGTAGAAGAAATGACCATTCCATTTCTGCTGTTGTAAAAAAAAAATTCATGCACAGATATTTTCTGTCCTGAAGGGCTGTGAGGGGTTTTGTTGTTTGGGTTTTTCCTTTCCTTGGGGAGTTTGAGATGTGTGCTTTAAGAGAGCTTGTAGGAATGAGGCAGAAATGAACAGAGACTTCTTTAAAGCTGGATATCCCCTTCTGTTAATAAAAGAGAGATATTTTTATTCTTTGTTTCTTTTCAGAGCATGGTTACTTGATGAGATCCACCGGACCTGATCTTAGTCCTAAGTCAAATCTGTAGAGAAACACAAAAAGAATTCTTAATCTCTTCTCTCATGGCCTCAACATGATCATCTGTATGAAATTGGAGGACTTTTTTGGGGCTCAGTTTTTGGTGGTCTTCTGGTAGTTCAGGAGTTTGAGGAGCTTTGGTAGTTCTGGGAGCCTGAGTCTTAAGTTTCATGGCTGAGAATTGAATGGGATTCTCCACTGTTTTAGAAGATGTCAAATTTGTCTTACTGGATGACCGGTGAAGATATCATAGTCTAGAAAGAGACCAAATAATTTTGTGTGGATAACTGAAAGTAAGGCCTTTTTATGTCCTGGTGAATAGTCTAATTTTGGGATAATGGAAGGAGTGACTAGTGGTGTTGTATCCATCTTTTTTAAGATGGCTAAGTAATACTAAAATAATAAAGGATTTTTCATTTTATTTTTCAGATATTATCTGGCACTTGGGCACTTATTTGAACCTCAGGTTTTATGGATCTTCTTTTTTTTTTTCTTTTTTTTTTTTTCTCTGCTAAATGCCTAAGAGGTTTTGAATTGCTAAAAGATACAATTTCAATGCCTCTATGCAGATTAAGATGATTGAGAAAAAAATTGAAGTGCCAATGTAAGGAACAACTAAATAACTGCTATCTCATAAGAACAAGTTTACTATGTGAAAAGTAAGCAGCAGATTGAACAACTACTGCTTCTTCTTGGGGTTTAAATGGATAAGAGGAAGGATCATGACAAGTGGGAGTCCACTCCAGCTGTCATTTGCATGCCTCTGTCATTTCTGAATTTTGTTTCTGGATTGAAGTAACCATAATTGATTTTAATTTTGAAAGAAAATATCTCTATGCCTTTGATATTCCACAGGGAAAGATTTTGATTTAGAAAATTGTATTGCTATAGTTTCAGATGTTCCTGGTCACTGGAAGTATGGCAAGCAAACAGCTCACAGAACAAAGTCCCTAATTTTAATTAGCTGAAGGCTTCAGTGTCCCTGCTCAAGAGCAAGGCCTAAGGGTGCAGGATGCAGCTGTTTTAACCTGAACAGCTTTGCTTTGGTCGTGGGTCCCTTCAGCTGGCAGCACTTTCTCTAGGGCACCACAGTTAATTCTGTGCCCCTGAGTGTCTGTGCTGAGTGCACCTGGACAACCAGAGGGGTTGTGCAATGAGGTGATGCCAGTGCCCAGGTACTGCTGTGGGGCTGTGAGAGATCTGGGATGTTTTTATTTCCTTTTGTTCACAGGAATGTCCATCTTCTCTACAAGCATAACTCTAAACCAACAATAATTTGTGCAGTTATAGCTATGTCTGAAGTTCATCATGTTCCAAATGTATATTCCCAAGGATGACTAATGTGCTTTGAGGATTGTGCATAATGAGTGCTTGGCATTTTATGGATTTGATCCAGGGAAGGGGGTAAGATCCTTGTACCATTTTCTGAGCACCCTAATGTATCATCCAGTGACTCCAGCAGCCACATTCCTAGTGTGTTTTCTGCAGGATGCTCTGTGCTTGTGCTTAAAAAATGTCATTCCTCAGGACATTACCAGAAGACCAGGTGGAATGTAAATTATGAGTAGCCAGATATACATGGGGAGGCTTCAGTTCTGCTGGTGGGATGGACCACCTTCCTTTCAGGAAATGTGAGAACCCTGTGTGTTTCCAAGAATATTGTCCAATCCCTCATATCCAAGAATATTATCCAATCCCATTGGGGTGGGAGTAGGAAATGCCCATGGGGAGACTGGAATAAGATCTCATATAACTTAGGGGCACATGGTGAACTGGTGTAGTACTTGCATCTTGAAGCAAATAACAAGCAAATAAATTGAGCAGACCCTTCTGGTATTTGAACCTCAGGTTTTATGGATCTTCTTTTTTTTTTCTTTTTTTTTTTTCTGCTAAATGCCTAAGAGGTTTTGAATTAATCTCCTCAAAGCTTCATGTGAGTAATTTTTAAGTGGTGTTCAGTTTCTTTGTTGTGTTTCTGTAAGTTAGTGAGTTTGATTTATTTTAAGAAAGTGTTTGCAGTCATAATTAACGGAGATATTAAGCTTAGTGTTAATTACACAAATTGATGTGAATATCTGATTGAGTCCTGAGAGGGTTAGATTTTTCCCAGCTGTGAGAGATGACATTAAAAGATGGATAATTTGTAATTTAACTGCAGGAGTTAAAGGAATTTGCAATAAAAACATGAATGTCTTTGTTTCTAAACTTTAATAGGAAAATGTTTTATCATCTTGGGTGGCTTTAATACAGTGGTAGTGTGATGGAGAAACTAAATTTTAAGTCTATGGTGGACAGAGGGCTGGACCTTCCTCTTTTGTGGAAAATACTGATTTTTTTGGAAGTGTGAAGAAGGTTTGTCTATTTAACTCTGTTCTGTAAAATCCCAGAAAATGACCCCTTCCTTTCAGAGCTTTTTTGTCATGTTTTGCAGAAGATCAAGAAGGAAGGGTATACATGTAGTAACTCTAAGTCAGGAAAGGTTGATTCATTACTTATTTTCAGCTGATGCTCACTATGAATTTTGTAAATTTTTTTTTTTATTTGCAGAATTATTTTCCCCATTTTCTGTTGGCATTTTCAGTGCAATTCAATTCAAGACCTTGTTTGAAGTTGACCTTGCTTTGAGTAGTGTAAGGGTTGGGTCAGATAACTTCCCAAAGTTTATGCAAACAGATTTATTCTGTGATTGCTGTTGGCTCTCTGTTTACTTTTATTATTTTAAGAAAGTACAGGATTTGCATGTGCCGTGTGATTTCAGAAAGTTAATAATAATATGGGGTTTTCTTCATTTCCTTCAAACAGCTAAAATGTATGACTAAAAAACTGTGTGAATGGGAAACAAATATTTTTACTGGGTTTGGACTTACATCATTTTGTACCAATGGATTTGAGAGACTTCACTGAATTGTCATCTTCTCTCTCCTGAGTGCTGAACCTGGAATTGTGGTAACTGCCCCAAATTTGGCTTCTGTTGCAAGATTTCTCTCCTGTTGTGGCTGATGCTCTCTCTGGAGTGGATTGAGCACCAGTGGTGCCTGTCCCAATGACATCTGGCCAGATGCTGAGTTCCCAGCATGTGGCTCATGGGGAGTGTGAAGGATGTCCCCATGCCTACGAAAATAAACTCAGAAAGGATGATTGGGAATCAAGAATATGGAAATGCAAAAATGCGAAAAGTGGTGGTGTGATTTGGTTGGTCTCATCGTAGGGGTTTATTTATTTATTTGTTCATTTATCTATTCTGACCTGACTGTTTTGTTTATAATAGACACAGTTTTCTGCCTAGAAAGGCAGTTGTGTCCCAGGAGTTTTCTGTCAGGAAGGCTCTTGTGCCTGCACAGCAGCTGTACCCCACAGCCTCTCAAGTTACCACCAGATATTGCTTCTCTGAAAAACTCCCTGAGTCTGATATTGGAGTACATCTTTGTTTTCAGCTCACTGAAAACTCAGTTTTTCTGATACTTACAGTTTTAAATAATTTCTTTTCCTTTCTTTCTCCCTTGGATATTTGTGAAGAAGAACTACTAAAGTAATACCAGTTATTCAGTGAGAGGAAGGTGGTTTTCAAGTGCCATTATAAGTTGCTTGGAAATTTCTAGAACTATAATTTTGAAAATCTAGAGATAAAGGAAAAAAAATATCCTTCCTTCATATGACAGTGTCTTCATTTTTTTTTTATTGCTTTCTCTAGTAATTCCTCTGATGCTACATTAGCCAGTGCTCTATTAATTGTGAGTCAGGTAAATAATAAAGAATGTTGAAAGACTTGAACATTTCAGAAAGGTTTTGTAGTATAATGAATTCTATGGCAAGAAATCACCTGTATATTAACTACCATCTATTGTCAATAGGGCCAATGTTGATGCTGCATATAAATGCCTGAATCAAATATGTTATAATGTACATTCTTGGCTTTAGAAAAACTTAAATTTAAATGTTACAACAGCAAATCTATGTTTGGAGAAGAACCTAAGAAGAACCAAAGTACTACAAAGAAAATATCCAGTATTTCAGTTAATTCAAAATAAATGGGGAAATTAAATTTAAATATTTTTAAAGAGTCCTTGAATGGTTTGTTGATTAGAAACTAATGTAACTCCTTGTCTAAGATAAAACACCAAACAGGCAGCAGCTGCTGGTAATTGGTGCAAGTAATTGTAGAGCCAATAAGTTGAAGAAGTGCTTATTAAAAGAAACTGCCTTCCTATCTGCTCGTAAGTTCAATTGAGTAATGTACTCTACATGTGGTCTGACGGTACGTAAATTATACACCTGATTTAAAACCACTCCATCCATAAGAGCTCCTGTTTTGCTCATCCATAAAAATTTTACTTTCTTTATTGCTAACTACTTGCAGCAGCATATGGCATAATATCTATCAAATTAGGCTTTGAGGACATCTTAGGCTGGCACCCTGCTGGCTTGGAACATGTGCTTAATGCATATTGCAGCGGGTTTAACCCCTTGAGGGCCCTGGGAAAGGCTCCTGCTCTCCTGCAGGAATGCCCCTGTGGCCTCCTGGGCACAGCCTGGCATCCTGCTGGTCCCCTGGCATTCCTCAGCAGGGATGGAGGGGCTGCAAGTGCCTGCTGCACAGGCAGAGCTTGAAAGGATTGATTCTCATTCCAGAGAAACTTCGAGGCTGCAACTTCTTTGTTTGGACCTGCTGAGAAAATAAATGAATCTGAGAAGAAGAGCTGTAATTCAAACTCACAAATATATTTAAGTTCAAATTTGAAATTAAGCAATTTGTAAAAATTGCTTAAAATTAAGCCTTTTTTTCAATTTTAATTTTGCAAAATTAAGCAATAATTAATTGAAATTAAGCTATCTCAGCGTGTTAGTTTGCATACAGATTTTTCTGGGGAAAAAAAATCCATTAACATGATGCAATTATCTTCTAATAAAAATTGAGGTGTTGTTTTGCATCCATCACACAGGGGAGTTTCTGTTCACATGGGTAATAATTCTTTTGGCCTGCTTCTATGTCCTCCCAAATCCAAATTTTGTCTTCAACTTAAAAAAAATATTTACGCTCATCTTTGTCTTTAAAGAATCTCAAAGAAATCCTGTTGTCTACAGGCCTGAAAATGTTTTGGTGTACCTTCAACAAGTCATGTACCGTGGGTAAAATCTGAGGAAAAATTACTGTAGATGTCTACTAAACCAATAATTAAATATTGGGGGAGATGGGGAATAAAAGCATCTGGTTCAACAGTCACAAAAAAGTAATTTCAATGATCTTATTGTGGGTTTTTTGAAAGTTCTCAGGGCATTCTTTGGAAACAGTTTCAAGTCTGAAAACTGCTTTCCCTTGCTCCTTGACAGTAATTTTCAATGGAAGATTTTCATTAGCACTGATTTAGAGGTTTTATTTTCAAACTGAAATTAAATTACACTTTGAGTTACTGCTTCAGCCCCAAGGCTCACTGGGCAATGTGATTTCCTCTAGTCCTCTCTACCAGCAGTGGTTTTCTTGAGTACATTTGAGCAAGACTTGTGCTGCCAACTTTTGCTGCTGAGTCTGGGTTGCAGTCTGAGACCATGGCTGCTGCTGGGCTTGCCTCAGGGAAAAGGTTCCCCTGCTGATGTTTTTCCAGGAAGCAGCTGAATCCAGGAGCTGCTCTGCTGTTGTAGATCCACCTCTGCCACAGGGCTTTACTCACCCAGCCTTGCTGCTCTGCCCAGGCTGCAGGTCCAGGGTAGCACCAGCTTAAACATGCACAGAAAACTGAGATGGCAAACAGTGAGCTAAAGAAATCTGAGCATCTTAATAAATAATATTGATTTCTGAGTAATAGTAAAAGCATGGCTAATTGTTACCTACAGGGGCAGGAATTTAGTTGAAACGTGGACTTAAAAGGGAGACACAAGCAGTTCTTGCTTTGAACCTAGCTTCTTTTGGCATGGTTTGATGTCCTAAGTTGCAGACAAACACTAAGACTACATCCTCTCATATTCTGGCAGCTTGCATATCAACCCATAACCTGACAGGGATTGAGAGCTGCTGAATATAGAGAAAGCTGAAGTATTTCCTTTTGGTCTTTAATTTCACATGGGAGGAAATAGACTGCCTACCTGGCACTTGGCTTATGCCTGAATCTCAGCTTTCTTGATTGCAGAGGAAAAAAGTGGATGTTAAAGGATCAAAACAAGCATTCTAATTATTATATTTGAAATAGAATCACTATGCTATTAGTTTCTGAGGAAGTGGCAAAGAAAGCGAACTTAGCTTTTAAAACAATCTCATACTTGTGAGGTTTCACAACCTGTTGCTAGCATGTTACAAGAGAGATGTTGAACCATGAGCAAAGACAAGACAACCTTTCCAACAGGTCTAACAACTATTGTATTTATAAATAATTTTAAGTACTTATATGTTAAGTATGGACTAATCCCTGCACATTTGAACTTGAAAACCAATGGGGTGCCCGTGTTCTGTTCTCTGTGTTTTTCTTGTTGACTGTTTGGGGGTTTGTTTCACTGAGAGAAAGGAAGGATCATGTTTTCTATTAGATTTAAGTGAATGTATTCTCCTGTTGCCTATCCAGACTTCATCACAGCCTTCACCTCCAAATTGCTGTCTGGGAACTGGAGGTGGAAGCTAAGGCAGTATACTGCAGAAAGTAGGAATAGTGGTGGGAAAAAACGCAGCTCAAGTAAGAATAAACTTTTCTGACGTCAATTTGTGTCTAAGATACCTTTAGAAACTAAAGATTAATTAGAAAATGAAAATAATCATTTGGGACAAAATGTAATAAGCCAATTAAACAAGTTTTTGTTAAGCTATTAACATCAGCTATTCTTTTTCTGGTGTGGAACCCTGTTGTGAGGGCTGTGGCCTGCCCTGGAGCTGTGGGGGTCAGGCTGCCATCAGGTGGCTGCAATCGATTCACTCCAACAGGTTCTGCACAGGCAGAATGTGAGTTGCACCTATTTTGGCAGAATGGGCAATTGGGCAGTGAAGGAAACAGCTGCCAGTAGAATCTAAATTACTCGATTGCAAAGGTTAAGCACTGATCATTGAATTAAACCAGGAATTGCTGGAAGGGAAACCCGTTATCTATTGTAATGCTCTGTTACCAGTAAAATTTTCATTCTTGAATTTTAGGTTTACTACCTTTGCTTGTGAAAATGTTTTCAGTGTAAACCTGATGATGTGTAAAGAGTATCACAAAGGAATGCATATTTAAATGTGAATATGTGAATGCAGCACTCTCAGTGATAGTGAAATTATACTGTAATCTCCCACTGAATGATAAGCATTTATAACATTAAGAACTAAAGCAGTAAGGGACAGAGTGGAAGAACTTAACTGGCTTTATTATATTCATATAAGTTGGACAGGAAATTAAAGTGTTGTTAATTATTCTGAAAACAAAAAAAAATTACTTTCAGATAGCTTTTTTAATTTGCATGTTATTATTCTCCAGAACTAGCTTAATTGACTCTTACTTCAGCTACTTTAAATCCTTTTAAAGTGTTGTGTTCAAAACCAATGCTTTAAAGTGCTTCTCCTTCAGTAAGGAGTTGCTTTAAGAGAAAAAATAAAAACCTGAACTACATATTGAATTTTCCAGACTGTGTTTCTGCACAGCAATCTTCTGAAAAAGTGCAATTATTTTTTTTTCCACTCAAGCATGCATTTGAGAGGAATGAGTAGATCAGATAAAGAGCAGAGATTCAATTCAACTCAACCTTGAGTCACTCTCTGACTCTGTCTCTTTAAAAAGGAAAAAAAAAACCAAACCCAAGGTGGCAAAATCAATACAAACCAATAATAACTTCACATTTGTGGAAGCAACATGAATGGCTCTCCAAAATATTGAGACACATCCAAGTACATTTTAGCAGAGCTGATATTTATCAGAAGTCATTTGCCCTCAAGCAGATGCTCTCTTTCATTGTGCTCCTGTCACAAATGACTAAGATTTATGACAGACAATTACAGCATCTGCAGTTAGCAGCCTTATAATCAGCACCATTATTTAACGATTGGTGCAATAAACTGACTCCTGTTACTGTTTATCAGATATCAGTCAGTTCTGGCTATTTTCTTCAGCTCCCCAAATCACAGTATGGTGCAACCACTGCCTTTTAATGGCTAGTCAGAAGCAGGCACATTTTCACGTTTTGTACAGACTGCCGAGGAAAAAGAAAAGGCAACCAATTACATGTATGTATGGTGCCCTCTCATTTGAGATGCCTGTGTATGTAACTATCTCTATACAGTCTAAAACCTCTTGAAAAAAAAAAAATAACAGCTTTTACTATTGAAGATAAGAGCTTCTATTTAGGCTTCTGCATGGGGAAAAATGTCTTCTGTTTAAATATTCATGTTTTAAAGAATGAAGAAAATGTTGATATACTGTAGTAGTCATATTCTCTTGCAGCAGGAATTCTGTGTGTATTTGAGAAAGGGATGACATCGATTCAGCTCTCAGTCTCCTCTATGTTAGGCAAATAAGGGAATTGTATTTTAAACTTAGTAATATTCTTATCAAAAATAAAAGCTTGAGAAATGTCTTAGTTGAGCCTATTAATGAATGCATGTGATGTATTTTATAAGAGTTCTATTTGGTCTGCATTTTTCCCTGGAAACCTTGTGAGAGGGAGCTAAAACATGGTTGAGCTGCAAGTTCAACTGAAAAGTATATTAAGCCTTGCTTGTGTTCCAAAAGCAAAGATGTAATTTCAGTGCCACATTCTGGCATTACTTAGGCCAGTGATCATCATGAGTCTTGTTCCCTTAAATAAATGCTGTTGTAAGCAAATGCTTTGTGTAACTGAGAGCAGACTCTGACCACTGTAGCCTGAACACTGAATTTCCTAAGATTTTTTATTGCAATGCTTGCATCTTGTCTGCCTGAGTTCATGTCAGAGTATAGAAGATTATGTGTTTATTGATGAATTCTTTTGTTTTAGCTGCTAAGTGAGACTGACTTCTCCCTAAAGTTTTCAAGGAAAAGATTGACTGCTTTAAGTGACTGTGGAAATTAAGTCAGATCAGAAATTGTTTCTGCCAGTAGAAAGAAAGTGAAGATAAATAGTGTTTTTCTGTTCTTTGTAGAGGTGAGTCATCTGGTCAACAAGCAGAATTTAAACTGAAACTGCTTGGTACAGACACTTCCTGATGTGTGAAGTACATTCTAAGGTATTCTAAGACCATGTTTGTTGGCTTGTTTATTAATAAACTAAGAACTCACAGGGCAGATTATGTTTCTTGGTTCAACAAGTACCTAACCTGTTGTTGTTTTCTTTCTCTGGGATAACTGATCACATTTATTTCTGAGGTATTCCAGCAAAAATTCAAAAGATAAAAGCTTTTCCGTACTCCTTGGGTTCAAATGTCACTTCTGTTGATATTTTAATAGATTTTTCACTTTGATGTTTTAGAGAGTGTACATGTGAGCAGATATAATCTTAACAGTCCTTGAAATTTAGTGGTTTGATTTCAAGGCTCTTCTTTGTGTAGAGCAGTCACCATTAAAATTTATTTATTATATTTTCAATAGATAATAGGTATATTTGTCTTTTATAATAATTTTAGGTAAATTCTGTGCTGATAAAACAGATATTGAGTCTACTAAAACAGAGTGTATGAGATATAATTTCTTGTCCAGATTTACCTATGTAAGGCTGTAATGCACTTGAGAGGGTTTGTCTTAAGAAAACAAATAAACAAACCCAGGGAAAAAACAGTAGAAAAGCCAGCTTCTGAAAATTGCACCTTGATTTGTATCTTTTTGATTTTTAAGTCATTTGTGAACATAGAATATCATCAGTGTGCAGCCATGGAGCAGTTTTCTTATGCTAATGAATACCTGCCAGGGACTAGATTGAGGCATCTGAATTAATTTCATTTTCAGCTGATGTAGATGTTAGATTATATTTAAGATGATTAATGGTAGAGGATACCAATGGTAGGAACTACTTAAGTGATGGAATTACACTAATATTTGAATCAATAGAATTTAGTCTTCTAACTCTCAGAGCTTTTTAACAATTTCTGAAGTACAAAACCACCCTAGCCATGCTTTGAATGTCGTTCACATGCTATAAATAAGAGATTCCTTTGATAAATTAAAGCCAGATACAAGACTTGGGCACATATTAATACACTAAGTTTGTGTTGATGGACTGACTCTGCCAGAAAAGAATATTTGGTAGCTGACAAGGAACTCTGGGGTGGGTGGTTAATGGCTGTAATAATGCTGCACTAAGTTCATGTAAGGAGTAAAACCTCTCAGCTCAGTTATAACAAGCTTTGAGAGTTTGGCAAAGGAGGTTGTGGGACAAAATAATGCAAATTGTTTAAAGTAGATGCTAAAACATTATGGAAGTGAAATTTTGACTTTTGCTTTTAACTAAAATTAGAGGCCCTTGTATATCACTTGTGTCTTACTTGGTGTCTCTGGGGACATTTAGGACCTAGGTTGTGTGAAGAGCTCACTTGCTAACTCCACCTGATCCTGCACATGCTTTAGCTGAAGGAAAAGATTGTCCTTTATGATAACAGCTGCTGGGCCCAGCCAAGTGCTGGTTAGTAATGAGTTGTTATAGATTTAGAAAAAGATAAAATGAGCACTTGTGTTGGAGCATCGGGATGCTGTAGTGTGATTTGATGATAAAACTTGTGAAACCTCCTGAGTAGTTTATTTCTGTATTTTTTTTTTCTTTTAATGGAATATTAAAAGTTTATCTTTCTCTTGTCGCTTTTTCTTCAATTAGTAAAAATTGTCATAATCTTCATCTAACAAGTGAATTTGTTTGGAAACCTCTTTTGCTGGAGCAATCCATTGTCCTAAAGGAGCTGTCCAGGGAGAGGAGAAAGTGCCAGGTTCTTGTGCCACACCTGTGACTTCCATTGGTGTTAATTCAAATGAACCTCTGCTCCTTGGTTCATAAGCATTGCCTTTGAAGATAATGTGCCTGTTCTGGCAGCAGTTTATGCACTTGTTCTTCCTCCTCTGGTAGGCAAAAGTAATTCATTGTTAACCCCGAAATCAGAGAACAATCTGCAGATTAAAGCATTTGCAGTAGAAATTTGTAAACTGGGACCAAAATTTGTGAGTCATTGTGAGATAGTACACCACTGCTACCTCAAAATAGTGATTTCTCTGGGCCAGAAATTAAGTTGTAGGGCTGTATCCCTGGAAGCATTTCTTCTAAAAATGCTTGAAATTAATATTAAATAAGCAGCAAAACATGATCTCATAGTGTAATGCGGAGGCAAACATATCAAGAATTACCTTTGGATATATCAGCAGGCAAACAGTGCTGGCATTAAAGAATTGTTAATGCATTTATTTCATGATCTTAGAATTTTACTGGAATGCTTTGCACAGTTGTGTTTGTGAAGTTTTGGGGTGAGTTTTGTAGGTTTTTTTTGTTGTTTTTTTTTTTTTTTTTTTTTTTTTTAACTTGGCTCACAAGATGAGATTTTTTAAAGTCTCATATTTTAATTTATCCTTCTCCTACCTCCAAAGGTCAATTTGTTACTTAGGATGCAATAAACTACATGGGAGAGGATTGCTGACAAACAAGAGTTACTGTTGATAAAGGATGATGAACAAACACAGGCTATTGTTCTAACTCAGCTGAAATTCAGGCTATAATCAAAATATGCTTTCAATAGTGATTTTTACACCCATAATTCCAAGCCTTACCTCAAAACAGCTTTTGTAAGAGCATGCTGCTTATCATTCTGGATCTGTAAGAAGTTCCTAATTCTGGAACTGCAAATTGAAAACTTTACTTTGTTTCATCTAAGAAATTGAACTGCTTGAGTTGCAAAACTCTTCTGAGTAGCTGGGCAGTAAAACATGGTCACAATAGACAGTAATCACCTCCCTGCAAGGTTTGCTCTTCCACAGAGGTAGAACATGCCTGAGCTATTTCCAGGTAGATAAGGTATACAATCAATAAAATCTTGCACCAGTAACACTTGTGTGATTAGTTCATTCAGTAATTCACAGAATTATGAATGCCTGGGAAGAAATATGATTTCAGTGTAGGACCAGTTTTCACAGGTTCTGCATTTTTTCCTAATAAAAGATGAGAGGTGGTGATCCCTACTGCCTACTCTCCATGTGTTCACTATACTTAATAACTACTGACTTTTGGTGGTCAACTAAGACATGAGAATTACTTTGATCTTCTTTTAGTGAAAACAGGTGGCAGTCACTAGATCTCTTGAAATTGGAAACACCTCCTTTTGCACAAGAGCAAGAACTGGAAAAAATATTGTTCACTCAAATAAATAACATTTGCCTCTTTACACCCTTGCCATCAGCATATGATTTTCTGTAGGAATTTCTAGCTTTTTAATTTAATAAAATGCAGATATGCATCCTGTGGAAGATGAGAAAAGTTTCTTCTAGTGCAGAAGAGTGAGGACAGGACAGTGATGAGTGTAAAATGTGTTTGTGCTGTTTGGTATGACTGTGTGAAGGGTATTTGCAGCTTGGGAGAAGTACTGATAGTAGCATTATAGTTTTTAAGAAGTTTTCAAAAGAATCCAAAGTACTTTCTAATGGAAATACACTGTAGGGGCCATGGAAACATGTTATCCAGGGAAACCCTTAAGAGCTATAGTTTCCTTCTCTCATAGCTATTGATTCATATTCATGAATGAAATGCTATGTTATTTCTTGAATATTCCCAGCACCTCACTCTGTCATGTCAGATTTGTTTCTGGGCAACACAGATTAGATTAAATCTAATTTTCATTAGATTTTAAGGGTCACATTTTGAGATACAAGTTATTATTCATATAGGAGTTGAATCTGGGTTTATACAGAGATCTACCTGGTAAAATGTTGCTTCCAAGCCAGAGGCAGCACCTGCTGCTCAACCATTTGTACTCCTGTTCCCACTGATGTTTCTGTCATCACCATTCTGGGATGGCCAAGCCAGACCAGGCTCCACAGGCCTCAGTCTGGGGCCTTCTCACCCTTCACCTTCCTTTTGTTATTTTAATAATAATCCTTGAGAGCCACATCCAGGAGTTTGTATTGGAGTTTTAACTGGAAATACAAATGACAAATGATGTACAGGGCAGTTCATCCACTGGTGGGGGATGGAGTAAGGGAAAAAATAGATCACGAGTAGGGGAGGGAGAGTAGGGGAGGCAAAAGAAGAAATAGTAGGATGAAATTGGTTTTGTTAAGATAAATATTGATGTTTACCTTTATCAGATTTTTTTAGTACTAGAATTCCTTGTTTTAAAAGAATGCACTTTTTTCAAATACCCAGGTCTGGAAAATGTATTCCAGAAAAACCTGGTAGTATGGACATTTAATATTATAAGGTAAACATATAGCAAGAAACTCAAAGATAATTGAGTGTACTAATGAAAGAGGCCAAACAAATGAATAGAATCCAATTTTCAGGATCCTAGGGTTCTTTCTTACTTGCTCTACTTGCAATCATATATTTAATTGCTAAATTTTTCCTTCATATAATTAATTTAACTGCAGTCACACAAAAGGTTTGCATGATATTTGACTTCTTGGAGTGAATAAACAGATCTGTTTGAGCAAGAGGCCCTTGGTATTTCTTGGAACCTGTTTTCAACCAAAGTCATTGTTTTCAGATATAGCAGCTTCACATAGTATCACATCACTGTGCTTATTCTTTTCCAGCATCTGTAATTCAGTGTCTGGCATCTGCCTTTGTGGGTCCTTTAGCAATCCAGAAGTAGATTTGCCTTTTTCTAGGAAGCTCTTTGACATCTGTGGAGTTGAATGGGTGGGGTAGTTGGGTTTTTTGAAGTCCATACAGTTGGGCATCATTTTGCAGCCATGTACATCTGTCTGTTCTTGATTTTTGAAAGCTGTTACTGAGTGGGCAATTTTCACCATAATGCTTGAAAGGAATCAATAATTAAAGTCATCATTTACCAGATAAAGTGGTTTTTTAAAATTTATTTTTAGGAATAAATTGTTCCTGCTATCAGAATAAACTGATTAGAGTCTTTAAAAATGAAAGATTTACAAATGGTTGTATTTTAGAAGACTAAAACTTATAGGCACATGAAAAGTAAAACCAGAATATATTCCTTCTACTCTTAGCAAAAAATTCTGTATAATTGGTGAGTATCAGTACAAAAGAAAAATCTAATAGTTATGCATTCAGTGCAGTAGCATTCCTTATTTATGCTGTTGTTAAATTAATATTATAATGGTCAGCATTATAGAGGTGAATCTGCATGATGTGTGGTGCTAGGAGGAAAAGCAGAATTATTTTAGGTTGGTTATCAGGTGATTGATTTGAGGTTTTGGTGTTTGGGGTTTTTTTCCCTGCATACATCGAAGCAGACTATTTAATAATAACAATGAAATAATAAAAAGTAAAATTTATTTCTTTGGCTTTTATTATTTAATCAATATTCCATGGTATATTGTGGGACTTCTGTGTTAGTGCTATCATATAGAAGTATTATTTGTTTGTCAGTTGGAGATGTTTATACGGCTATTTTTAAAAGAATCTTTTTAGAGGGTTAAACTTAGAGCTAATTGTGTACAATGTAGTGATCTGGCTCCCCCTAGCGTAGTGAAAATTTCCCCAAAGATTCAATCAAGTATTTAATGGATTAATAAAACTGGAAAATATATTTTTTTAAGACATATAAAAAACAAACTTGCTCCATTGGAAAAACGTCACTACAGTTTTTGGAAAGAACAAAAAAAAATCTTTTTTTTGAGTAATTTTACAGCAGTTTTTTGAGTGAAATGAAGTATGTCATGTTTATAAAATAAAATTTTCAGAAATTTGTTGGTAGGAAATAAAGATTCTGATACATTTCTTCAAGCACTAGAATGTGTTACTGAATTCTGGAAATGACTGCAAATTTGCCAACTTCCTGTCCTCTTGGGAGAAGATTTGTGTAAAACAGAAATGTTTAGAGCAGCTCTTTCTAAAATGAAAGTGTTTGGTGAAATCCTCATTCTTTTTGTAGCTGTTACACTCTATGCATCTAATGAAATCATAAACGGAAAATTATAGCTTCATTCGAGGGAATGTGAAGCCTTACTCCAACAGATGGCATCAAAACACCGGGCTGAACTCTATGATTGCTGATTGTTAATTGCTTCTGTAAAACAATCCTTTTAAACAGAGTAATGCATTTTATCATACAGATTATAGTTCTACGCATTTTGGTTTTTCAATATGTGTTAACATTTTCTCCTCCAGTGTAAGATTTAGTGTTTGCATAATTATCGGATTAAACAACAGTGACTCATCTTTTTTTTAAGAAATGAGGACAAGATAGAGAATTATGAATCACAATTTCTGTTTATTCAGAAATGCTAAATTACTGTACAAGTATGAGCTTTATTATGCACAAAACAAACGGAGCAGGATGCCCTGAAGTGCAAAACCCGTTACCTAGTCCAGCATTCTTCACTCGAGAAACTCCCCGTGACGTTACTGGGAGCCTTGGCTGTGCAAGGAAAGCAGAGTGCAAAAAGATCATGTACAATATCCATTAATCTTTATGAAATCAATACCCCTGATTATCCATTTGCATTGTTCTTGCTCCATAAGGGCTGGATGTTTTACGCCAAGCTACATGAACGGGGGAATTCTCTGAGATGGCTTGGTTAGTCCATCAGTAATGATGTGAGGAATTACACCAGAGTTTGTTTCGTGGAGTTGTTCTCTTGTTTCTAATGTAGTCAGCCCGAGAGTGTTGCAGAGATAGCAGGCTCAGGTTTGAGGAGTCTGGAGGCTTGCTTGCACCTTCCTGGTGCTGTCTGCCCTCGAGCCGGGGGAAGAGTTGTGTGGTTCTGCTGGAGGATTTTATCCCAGGTGTGATCCAGGCTGGGGTGCTCTGTTTGCTCACACAGGACTCTTGTGACCTCATCTGGGTGAGTGCTGCTTTTTCCCTCAGTGTAATGGAGGTAGCTAGAACAAGAAAAAATCAGCCTTGGAAAATAAATTAAGAAATAGCTGTGCATACTTTCAGGACTTGTACTCCAGACTGTCTTTTGTTGCAATATTATGTTATTATATGTTCTACAATGCCTATTATATATAGAATGTGTAATTATATTAATGTCATAACTATATTGTAATCAGCATGCAGCTGGATGCTAAATGGAATATCAGGCCTGCAATAACGTGCCATTAATTGGCCTTTGTGACAACCTGTGACAAAAAGGGGCGTGTGATGATTGTGTCCTGCAATCTGCTTTAGCTCAGGGGATCAAGAGGGTCTGTGGCAGAAAGAAACACTCTTACATCAAAGTGCTACTGGTTTGTTTCTGTTTTGGGTGCAATGGAAGTGAAAATTTTTTCCTCTTCTACAGTGAAGTTGTCTATGGGCAGCAAATTCGTGATCTAATGGTTCTAGAAAGGTGGGAAAATGCAAATCTGTCCATTGGCCTTCATCCTTTGCTAGCACGTCCTAATGATCTTTGCACAGACCAATAAATGGACAAAAGGCAATTCCTGTGGAGTTTATTATCTTTAGCTTATTTAAAAGTGTTGGTGACATCAGGAAATACCTGACTGCATAAATGAGTAAATATGAGTTGGCCTATCCATAGCAGTCTACAGATAATTTGTGTGAACAGTTTAGGGATCACCTGGTGTGGAGTGCTGAGTGACACGGGTGTGCCACGGACATGGCTCAACCAACTCCTCCTTCCTCCCCGAGGTTACTCCTGAAATGGCACAGGAAATTGAAGCCACTTGAGGAGTGAATAAGCTGGAAGCAATAAGTTTGTCTAGACCAATTTAGGAAGTCCTTTATCTGTTCCTGGAGTATGTTTGAGTACTCTACAGCTTTTTCCATAATACTAAAAGAGAACAATAAAAAAGAGGGAATTCTTCACTGCACTCTTGTGGTAAAATACATCTATATTTGACCATAAGACAGTGGGTAAACTGAGGCAAGGGTTAATGGCTTGGTTCTCAAGAGGGTTTAATTCCTGCATCTTTCATTGAAATGGGATTGCTAAGTGACAAAAGTGCAAAATGTAGCTGTATGGATATGAGAATATAGCAGTCTCTAGTCTGAGTCTTGTGCTTTTATATTAGTGCCATAATTCGTTTCTCTAAGAATTTTACTTACAAACCTCTCATTCTACCATGTAATGCAGCATAAATCCTTGTAAAGGATTTGCAGCTTTCCAGGTAGTGTGGAATGGGCCACAATCAGCTTCATGCCAATGAAGGAGACTGGATTAGCCAGTGCAACAGTCCATTATGGAAGCTGTTGTTTTTGGAGTTGGCTGGTGCATGAGTAAGAATGTGCGTGGAGTTAAATGTCTGAATCTTTTATAAGAAATCTGGTGTTTGAAAGGTTGAAGAATGAGTAGATTTCTAAGCATTTTCTAAGCATATACTGTGGTGAAAGAATAAGGATTTTGCAGTCAAAACTAAAAATGGTGGGAATAAAACCAAATCCAAACTAATCTGCATTCTGTTTTCACAACCTAAAGATGGAAAACAATTTACTTATTCAGACATGGAACCTGTTGTGGACTGACACTGACTGTGTTTATATGGTGCATATATATTCATTTGTAGGGCCATCTGTTATCACATCCATGCTACCTGTGTGTACTGACCTGGTGGAGATTTAGTTAAGCTGATGTTGGCTGAATTGTCAAAATTTAGAAAAAATATTTTAAAAACCTCAACAACCCCACAAAGAAATTAATGACTTGCCCCTGGTGTTGCTTATGCTGGTAAAAGAGATGATAGCACAAGTGAAGGCTCTTTTATATTTTTTTACACTTTTTTAAGCAAATTAATTATTTCATATGTAAAATCACAAAACTGTCATATTAAACAAGGTGTTACTAAATAATTTTGGATGCTCATTCAAAGTGGAATAATCTATTAGCATTGCAGAAAGGATTCATAATTAACAAGGCTGTAGAGGTAGGCCTGCCTGCTGGGCTGTAAGGAATTGTGGAAATAGGCTGTTCCACTGATTGTCATGAGAAGTGATTTTCCCAAGAAATACAGTATAAAATCAGAACTGTGGAAAATATGTATTGAAACTAGATAATATTTATAAAAGGAGTGAGATTTATTTCTTTTACTGACTTTGATTAATTCAGAGCAGGTCTTTTCTGTACATCATGTTCCTGTGTTATGTTCTATGCATTATAGACTGACAGTTTAAATCTGTCTTCAGTCTGGTGAGACTTCTCTAATTTGGGATCTTCAGTAAAGTCTGTTTAATCTTTGCCTTTGATGAAGCTGAGATCACTGAGAAATTGGAAGAGGGCAGAGCAGAGGCTGAGAATTGGTGTGTGGGGACCCAGGGAAGCTCCTTTTTCCTTCACTGAAGAAGTCCTTGTGCACTTCACGATGTGGCCAAGATGAGTGGTCTTCTCTTAGGAAATTAAAGACCAACATTCTTTTTATTATTAATAATAATTCTAACAATAATGACAGCAACTATATTCTGCACTATTTTTATTCAGGAGGTCTCCAGTGTTAGAAAGGGCTATGTTTCATTATGGAATTTTTTTAAGTTACTTTTTTTGTCTCTAATCCTTAGGGATTTGGGGGTTTCTTTTATTTATTTTTAAAAAGCTGCCTTAATGAGGTTGTTTTATAGCATAATTTTCAGCTTTTCTTAAATAGTGTTAGCTAGACTATTCTTTTCCAATTTCCTATCTGTTAATGCAGCTTTTTTTTTTCTTTTACCAAATTTTAACAGGACTCCATAGCACTGTTATTAGGATGTCACACACAAGGAAAAAAAAATGCCAGTGATGTTTTGAGCGTGGGTTTTTCATTGTGTTTATTTTTAAATACATTTCATGTGGCTCCCTGGACAGAATCAAATAAATGAATCCTGCAAACATCTTCATTATGGTGTAGCCAGAAAAGAAAGGAAGCTGAATTAGGTCTGTATTCTTAGCATAGTTCATAATAAGCGTTATCTTTACGACAAGCTTAAAGAACATAAATTGCTGAATTCCTAACAAAAAGCATTTGAAACAATTGGCTAATTAGGAAGGGGGGGAGAAAGAGCAATATTTGTTTTCCTTTGCAGTCTGGATAAATAACGCTTAACATGAATACATAACTTATTTTGAATGATCTGTTGTGTCAGTATCTGGCACGTCTTTTTCAGTGACAACAATTAAGGATACGTGTAAATGGAAATGCAGACTATCTGTCATTGTCCATTTCCTGGTAGTGAAGCATGCAGTCTGCCTCCCAGCAAGATCATTTTGCCAGGATGTGAGTGAGCTGGTCACAAAATGCATAGTTGATTATCTCATCGAAACACACTAATCCTGGCAAAGCTACCCACTGTAGAAGACCCATTGTTTGTAATAGGTCAGTTGTTACATGGCTTTCAAACCTGACTTGGGATATACAGTTTATATATTTACTTACTGAAGCAAAATGATATGTCACAATGAAATCCAAACTTGAGAGAAGAAGATATATTAATCAGGATATTGCTGGAAAAGAAAGGAAAATACACTCTCTCCAGAAAGAGGAGCTGAGGCAGCCACAAACACACATTATTTGGCTCAGTACAGGAACAACTGAAATTATATGGCCCAGACTATAGAAGAAATCAGACTGGCTGATCTTAACAATGTCTTTGAATATTTAATTGAAGACAGAGTTCAGCCCAGAATGCATTTAAAGAACACTAATAGACATCTGTTATACAGTAATAATGGAATTAGATGGTAGAGAAAATATCACAATTCTGTATTTTTTAAACCGAAAAAGCAGTGTTAGAAATTCGACAGTTTCTTCAGTGCTGCTCTACTGGCAGCAAAGTAGAGGTTTCTAGTGAAATATTAAAAGCAATATGCACATAATGACTGCTATAATTTTTCTATCATAGTTTCAAAAACCCTGCATAAACCAAATAGTTTAAAAATTAATTATAACTTAAAACTTTGTTTCCCATGTAGCTGTTAGTGTATAAATGTGGAGGAAAAAATCTTTTTCAATTATAACATAAAAAAATATCAGCTATAAGTTAGAGAAGACTGGAAGTAGCTGTTAAATTTTGGGTTCACTGTGAAGTTGTTTTGTATTATCCTTCCAGTACTTTCCAATTTGTAGTAGCTCTCTTCCAAGAATTCTCGAAAATTGTAACTGTTTCCTAACTAAGTATTTATTATGTGTTCTCATAATTTGGATTTGTGTTGACTAGAGGATACTCACAAATACCTTTCTGAATAATAGAAAAATATTAAAATGTTAGATTATGTGAAAAATATATAGAGAGACGAAAGGAAGAAACATGGCAAGAGAAAAAAAGTTTTGTAAAGTTCAAACAATAGTCTTTAAATTTACATTTTTCACATAGCAAAAATCAGAAATCTATGGGTTTTTCCTGTTGTTCATGAAGCCCCAGTAATCCTCACAGGAGAAGCCAGTTTGTCCTCATGGTGTGCAACTTCTCTGAGGAGATAACAACAAACCTAAACCTGACCAGAGAGCTTCAGTCCCAAATGGCCTCACTCACACTTCTTGTGACATTCTCTGGAGGCTTTTCCTCTGAGGCTGTCTTGCACCTTTGCCCAAGATCCTTTTCCCTCATGGTTTATTCCAGCTGCCTGTGCTGTGCTGTGCCAGCAGCATCTGAAGTCTTGCCTAAATTCCACACCTTACAAACCAATGCAACTTTCTAAGGTCTAAAATTAAAGGAAAGCTCATCCTTATTAACACATATGAAGTCAAGGCCCTTCTGAGAAATTGAGCCTAGACAATGGCTGCTTCTTAGGAGAACATGTGGGTTTTTTACTGGCACTTATGGATCTTTTGAAACAGTAAGAAATGTGCAATACACTCCCTGAATATCCTGCCTGTCCTCAGCCCCCAGCCTGCTGTCAGGCCTGAATGGCACCTGTCCCCATGCTGGGAACAAGTCATTGTCCAGGTCACCTCACCTGGATGTAACTGCTGGGCACAGCTCTGCAGAGGGGCTGGAAATCCCAGCTGCAGGCTCATAAAGGGTTCCTTCCTTCACTGCCTGGCTTGTTGGTGTATGCTCTGGTTTGAATAAGAGCAGAGTGATAAACATGCTTATCACTTTCACAGCATCTTCTTTCTCAGGGTCTCTCTACACTTTATAAATTCAAATTAATAACCTTCACATTATAAAGAACAAAGTAAGAAGCTGATTCCAGATGTCTTGATCTGAACCTCTTAGGAAACTGTAGCTTGGTTTCTGTTGTGTTGTGATGCTGCCTCCCCACATCTCCATGTCCTTTGACACTTGTTGGCTAAACTCAGATTTGAAAGCAGTGTAGCAGTATAAAATGCATGTGTTCTTGGAAGTTTTGTGAAAGTTGGTGGCAGGGCAAATAAGTTCAGACTGATTTAAAATCCAGGCAGATTGCAAGCTTTCACAGCTTTTTGGGCAGTAGGTGGACATGCTCTGCTTTCTAGTTGTAGCCATGGCACATGCTCTTTTCTGCCTCCTGGGAATGCCCTTCAAGAGCCTGAGGGAGCTTGGACAGCCATAATGGAAGCCATCTATAACCAAAATAAAAAATGAAATCTTAAGGGAAAAGAATAAGTTGTTCCATGTGCAAGCAAACTACATAAATTACAGTGTACATGCTGATGTGGTGCTAAATACAACAAAATACCTGCTCTTTCCAGGAATGCTGATGTTCTACTATGTACTTCCAGTGTAATTGACAATGCCACCTCTTTACATGCTTAAATTTTAATCAATGTAAATTAAAAATTTCTAGTTAAAATCCATTTTTCAATAACCCAGTTTTCAACAGGGATTAAAAAGGAAGAGACTTATTATTGTAGTAAAATCTTTCTCCCTAAAGTGCCCCTAAAGAGTAAGATACTATCTTGTGAATAGGAAACAGTTTCCTTCAGAATGTTTTCAGAGTAACAATTTTTAAAGAAAAATTATGTTTTCACTTTTGCAGTTTCATGCTATGTCTGCATGTTGCTTCATATTTTTAGATCAGTTTTTTCATAAAATTAACAATTAAAAAAAAAGAAACTCCATATTCCTGCTCTTGCTGTCATGATAGAGACCATGAAGGCTTTATTAGGTTGACCTGGGAAGTCAGCAGGAAATATATGGAAAGTAAAGAGAAGTATCTTGTCAATGCTGTTGCAGTAATGAGATGGGCTTGAGCTATACAGTTTTCATGTGGATTTTCAGAAGTACATGGGTCTGACTTTGCTTGAAGCTGGATGCACCCTATGTGTTCTCAGGGCATGTGCATTTAGTGTGATTTCAACTTGTTGGTGTTGTAGTGGTTTGATGAGAGTGGAATTAAGCTAAACATCCCTGGTTATGTATGTGATGAAATCTTTACAGTAAGAAAATTCATTGGAAGGGAATTATGGCTGTTATTAAGAAATAGCATTTAGAACTGGTCAATCCACATCTCCCAGTCCATCATGATTTTTAAGGAAGACCTTTCATTATCTTCTCATGAGTTATATAAATAAATTTTGGGGAGATGTGAGGCTGTCTTTTAGATGACCTTTACATTATTTAATTTGTCTGGAAAATTTAAATGAAAACTGAACTAACATATTGAAAAACAGGTTTTAAACTAAAAATTTAAAGCTTGCATAGAGTGCAAAAGATAGGACTAAAGGTGAAGAAAACTTGAGGCTGTAAAATCAAGCAGCTTTAATTCTGGTAATTATTTATGGTATCACATATGGAAAAGTCCTACTGAACTTGATAGAAAAGTAAAAAGTAATTAGTTTTGATAAAAGGCTAATTATAGGCAAACATTCAAGGCTTATCATACTTTATACATACAGGATCATTTTAAGTCAAACTGTAACCATGACAAGATTTTTATGTGACCTGTTCTTTTCAAATTGAAGTACAGGAAGTCAGTAAGGCTGTGATATAGCAAGAGTTTTGTTTTGTACAAAATGAGAAAAAGAAACAGAAGACTCTTTTTAATAATCCATATAGATTTGAATATAAAATTATATTTTATTAATTCATGCCTAATTTTCTGATTCTTAATGGTAACTATGAGTACTTCAGAAGAGAGACCTCCCAGCAGCTATAGGTACTTCATTTCCTGTGACCAGAGAAAAGATGCTTTCAGTGCAAGCTGGATTAGGCCAGCAGAATGTGCTGGCAGGTATTTTTTGCTCCAGGTTGGAAGTCTGTTACATAATACCCAATTCCTGTGTTTGAACAGTCTCAGCAGTAATTTCTGTGTTCCTCACTCAGTTGTTCTTCATATAGAGTTACAGTAGTAACTTTAGATAATGTCACACGCTGTGTAATTGCAACAAAATATTACTGTACAAGCAAAAGCTCATAAGCATAAGAACTGTGACAGTAACAGCATTATAGTCTTTGCTAATAGAAAAGATTGTGGGTTTGCAGATTTCCCCTAGAGCAGAAGCATTCTGAGTTCCCTGGGTTTTGTTATTATGCAGTGTGATGCATTTTCCAGTCAACTTTGTGATTAAAGATGTCAAAAAGTATGTGTAGAGAAGCAGGCTATTTTTAAAAGGTGAGCTGATTCCTATTGTCCTGATTATGGAATGTCTACTGGTTCTAAAATGTATCTGGACAGACCTGCAAAACCCACATTAGCTAAAGGTCCTTCTCACCCCCCAGTTTGGCATGTAGTTCTTTAAGATATTAGAGTCATAGAATCATTGAGGTTGCAAAAGCCTCTGGTAAAATAACTCCTTCATGAAAGTTATTCTTAGTATGAAATTATTTCCAGCAAAAAAACTTTCTGGCCAGCTGTCAGCACAAAACCTATTTCAGAATAAGTATTAGAGCTCTCCAAAATTTTCTGCATTTTTCTCTGTCATCTGTGTAATAGTCACTTACAGTTAGTTGAGGGGTGTTGTAAAAGCAGTTCTTATCTCTTTAATTGATATCAAGTTCAGTTCACAAATTAGCGAAAATAGAATTTATTTTGATAAATTGCTATTTGAAATAAACACAGCTAAACAGATTTATATGTTTTATAGTCTTGTAGGAAAAGAAACAGAATCACAGTCACATCCAAGATCCTAAAGCCTTTATGCTGATAGTTTCAGTGATGTTTAGTCTTCATGACTTTGCAGCCAATGTATTAGTTGGATCCTAAAGATCAGGAGCAAATTTTTCAAGGCAGAAGTTCTGCAGGTTGTCCTCTCCTGGAGCAGAAGTTTCTGATTGGGCATTGATTGACAGTACCTATAGCCCTGGTACTAGGCTGCAATGCTCTGCTGCAGGAATTAATCTCTGGAATGTCTGAATGCAAGATGTGTATATGAAGAAATGTTCCTATTTATTTTTTTTTCCTTCTTCACTGTGTGAAGCATGTTGTTGATAGAATGACAATCCTGCATCTGTTTCTGGGAATTGTTAGGGCTAAACCACAGTGTGTGTGTTTGGGGCCACGTAGTTGTACAGTAGCTTTTATGGGAGATCAATGAGGCTAAAAGCTATTCCTATGAGAAACATTATCTACTTTGCTGCTTGTGCTGGGTACGAGACACCAGCTTGTTCTGGCTGCAGCAGCACCAGTAAATGCTTTCTGGCTGTCTGCTGCTTGAACATCTGGTGTAACCTGTGAATTACAGTGCTTGGCCAAGCTCTGTGTTATCTGACCCCTGGGGCACTAATTCCCCGTGTGTCTCCTGAGGAGGATGATGTATTTCATGAGACCAGGGGCAGTGGCAGTAGATCACTGCAGTAATGAGAAAAGGCAGGTCAGTGAGCAGTGCTTTTCCAGCTGCTCTGAAGCAACAGGAACTATCTGTGTGATGCAGTCCATGCACATTGAGTGAAGCCACGAGAGTTTAAATTAGAAGCAAAGAATTGGCAGTTATGCCATTGAATTTGCAATATGTTTCTTGTTCTACTAAATACTGTTATTGCTTTTAACTGTACACTGAGTGCATGGTAACTGTATGCTGCCTATGGTAATTGGCGGGGGCTACTGATAGCCTGAAAAGAGAACAGAATTGTTTTTGAAAAATTCTAACCTATTTCATCAGAAAGCTGCTTTTGAAAGATTCATGAGGCTTGGTGAATTCTTGAGAAGGGTTTGAGATAATGCAGGATATACCAATATCATAGGTAGAAGCATCACATATGACTTCAACTAACTAATAACAGTTCAGATCTGAATGGAAATTAATTGTATTTAGAGCATGGGTAAAAATGAGATAGAAATTTTGTTACACTGCTGATGAGGGAGAGGAAAAAACGCAGATAAGCTGAGGTAAAAAGAAAGGGGAGACTGAGACTTGCTTGGGGCTTCCTCCAGTAACCCAAAGGATCCTAAAAGCCTTTCACAGAGGTGGGACCCACCATGCACAAAGGCACATGGGAAAGCTGGGGAAGAGACTTAATGTGCTCATGCCAGCTGCCTGCCACCCTGAGTTTGTCTGATGGTAGCTGCACAGACAAAAAAGAGAATACTGCTACCTTTTATGGCTATAATGATCTTGCAGTGGCATTGATAGTGAATGTTCCAGCAATGTGCTGTAAATCCAGCATGTCTGGTGTTCAGACTCATGTTCCAGGTCAAAGTTCTCATGAGCCTGATTTCAATGTTATTTGGCATTAAACTTCTTTCACATCTATTTTTTTCTACATAATTAAATAGTTGGGTATGTATTCTGTAAATTAAGAAATCCGTCAAATCTGTGGGTGCCTGCATTTGTATCAGTGTATGTACATCAGAGAATGTTGGGTATGTAATTGAATCTGAGTAGTAAGAGACTTTTGAAAAATATTGCCTGGTGTTTCTATACTAATGGGATAAATGTCATATTTTAACTATTGCTCCATATCAAATCTATTATGCACAGTATTCAATAATTCCCCAAATCTTGATTTACCCAATTGAAAGTGACCCTGGGCATAAATTCTAAGCAGAGGAAGGCTCTGATTCCTTGATCTTTGGCACTCTTTTGTTGAAACAGAACATGGTGTCTTAAATCAGCAGAATAATTTAGGAATGGTAGATACTGAAACAACTAATTTTTCTTTCCTGTAATCTGCATAGACTTCAAAATGCCTACAAAGCACAAAGTGCCAGTTCATATAATTTGTTGGCAAGGATAAAAAGAAGAAAGGAAATGATTTCCTAAGCGTGTGAATCAGCCCAGCTTTAACAGATATTTTTCTGTCATGTGCAGCCTGAGGGCTTATGCCTATCTGAGCTTTATTTGACAATTACCACTTGCCAGCATAATTAAATGATAATTTATAAATACTGAGAGAGCATTATGGGGAAGAGCAAATAGGTGCTTATCAGGACATTGAATAAACTTGATCTGCCTCACTGGCAATTTTCATCTCTTATCTAGGTTGTTAACTGGTCTCCTTTTTTTTTTTTCCTCCCTGTTTTGTTTTGTTTAGGCTTGATAGCTGCTAGATTGATTGTATCTACCTGCCTATATTTTTTTTTTAAATTCCTGGCATTATTTTTTCTCATACTGCTTTTGCCATCAATATTTTGTAAAACAGCAAATAGTAAAGTGCACGTCATGAGTATGTGTGCTAGTGTGAGAATGAAAAGAAAATCTGCATAATACATATTTTTTAGAGTTTTCATGATGTTCCTGATGTAAATCTCCTGCTGTTGTTTATTTATTTGTGCATGTGTAATGACTTTTGAGTAAGAGGAGGCCTCTAATATTGCAGTCAGTGGTGGATGATAGTCAATTGTGGAAAAAGCTTCTCCGTGACCCTTCTTAGATAAAAATAAAACTAAATAGGCATCACCAAAATTCTGTCACTCTCATACTAGATATAAAAAAAAAACCCATACCAAGCAAAGATTTCTAAATGTTCAAGGTCTTTTGTGCCATCAATGTTTCGTTTTGAGGTCCTTGAGCCATTATGAGGAGTGGTGCCATTTCACACAGAACTGTGTTGGAATATGGGTAGAAACACAGATTGGTGCTGGGCAATCTAGATAAGGAAGTGCAAGAAAAATCCTCTATTTGAATGGAAACAAATCAGTTGAATGGCAAAAAATTGAATTTCCACGCCTTTTGAAAAGCATGTACAAGGAAGAGAAGGGGGTGGGGAAAGCAAGACACATTAGTGGGTCACCAGGAGATTGAGTTTTTGAGCCATCATGAAATTATTTAATTTCAGGAACTTCTGATTGGAGTTACAGTCATTTGAGTGAACCGTTAAGCCACCCTTGTACCAGAGAATGGAAAAATAAAGGGCTTCTCTGTTTTAGGTTGTCAATTTCTTAAATTATTCAGCATTTACTGCTTATAAATAGTAATTATTTGCTTTTCCTCTCCAGAGCTGAAAATTATCTTTCATATTCAAATATTTAAATATACTGTGCTGTAGTTGGGGCACAAAAATTCCTAATGTCAGAACAGTTTTTTGTAGAAGGAATAATTTGAAAGTGGGGGATTAGTTTCCACCTTTTGAAACACAGTGCTTTCCGTAATCTTCAAACATTATTTAGGATAATGGAAGCCATCATCCTGGTTCTCAAATGTTAGCACTTCCATTAGAATTTGCTGCTACCTCTTATTTTTTTATATTAAAATACAAGGCTTAAAAGGTATTATCTTACTAAAGGAGGGCAATTGTAGAGATGATTTGATTGAATAAAGGAAGAAGCTGTACAGGCCTTTTAAGATCAAGGATGTATTGATGGAAAGCTATCATTAGAGACAATTAATGTTCTCCAAGGGAAGAAATTGATTATGGACAGAGATGGACCCTAAGGAGCAGATATGTCTTAATGCTCCAGGGCCTTAAGGATTATACATTCCATTCACAGCATCTGTATTTTAACCCTTTGTGAGGGCTGGACTAGGAGCTAACACTTAAGAAAACTCTCAGAGTTTAATAAGGTGAATCTGTGCCTTTGGTGCCTGGCTGACACAGGCTATTCCTTTAAGCTTTTTTATTTTTGAAATTTTTTTGCAGGTATCATTTTGCCTAATAGAGTGTCAGAGTTCATATATGCAGTACGTAGGTTTGGATTATTTTAAGCTGGAGGAACCCAGTCCTGGTGTAGAAGGAAACCAGGCTTGAAGTAAAAATTTTCAACATTACAGTGCTATGGAAAGTGTATTGTGTGAGCAAGAAGACTTTTTACTGTCTGGGAGTCACTCTTAACAAGATTTTTTTTTTATTAATTCTTTAAAAAAATTGTGTAAATTGTATTCCAGTATGGACTTGAGTTAGAGTTCTAAGTCGGGATTCAGATACTAAGTATTGCCATTCTGAGTCTGAGGAAAAATACTGATAAAGCAGCTCCAGAACTGTTGCTCTGGGTTGCAGAGCCAATTCACAGATGGGCTGTTTTCTCATGTTGGTTTTCTTTGGCTTACTTCTCAATGAAGGCAAATATTTGGCATATTTGCTTACGTTTGTTGTTTAACTGCCTAAAATAGGAATGCCTAGAACTGAGCAGCACAATATTTTCCCAGCACCTCTGAAAGCTCAGCCCAACTGCAGCATATTGTTGCAGTGCTGTGCCAAAATGATTCCTGCCACATCCTCTCCTTACCAGGGCTGGGGGCATTTGTGATTCCCTTCCTGGAGCAGGCAGGTTCCTGCCTGTGCTGTTCCACACTGCAGCAGAGCCATGGGGAGAGGAAGCTAACAGTGGTTTGGGTTGGCTTCAATGCTGCAAACTCCTTGGCCTTCCCTTCAGTTTGGTTTTTTTTTTTTTTGTTATCCCCAAATAAGGAAGTCTAATCTTATCACAAGGCTGAAATTCTGCAGAGAAAGCAAGGAAATGCTTTTTACATCTTGACGTTTCAAACTTGGTTAGAACTAAAGTAGCATGGCAGATACCTCCTGCATCATATTTGAAAAAATTCCTTTTTTCTATAGCACTGATTTTTTTATAATATATTTTGGTGTGCAGTACTTTGATCACTCATATAATAATATTACTTGCTTTTAATATACTCCATCACATCTTTTTCTTGATATGCAGTTAATCGGACTTACTTTTTAGAGAGATTTCTAATTGATTTTATGATATAACTTTATTTCAGCTGACCAAAGTAATTCTGTCATATTGTACTAGACATTTATATTAAAAAATGACTTGATAAATTTTACTGAAACACACCTTTTTTCCCCTGAAAACATATGTGTAGTTTGTTAGTGTGCTGCCCTGACGAGCAATGTATAGGTTTCATTTCAAAAATGAATAATGGTGTGATGCCTTAAACAGCCAAAAATAATGATACTATAATTAATAGGGCAAGTCCTACTTTTATTCAGATAAATAGGTGACTCCTATTGTATGACAGAATGTATAGGAACCACTCCTTTGGAGACCAAGTGTATCATGCTTGGCAGGACTAAGGAGATTAAAATAAGAGACAGAAATAAACAGAAAGAGAGTGCAGAAATACAAGTGAGGAGACCCGGGGGGAAAGGGTGATTCCAGAGAGAATCAATGCTTATTCTGCATGCTGATATTTTCAAAAATTGTTTGATATCATATTTAAATAAGTACTATTTGGAAGATAGAATCCATTCTCTCCCCCATCCACCCCCATGCTTTTCTTTCTATGCATCATTAGGGAAATACCCAAATCACGAGACAAAATGAGGATGTAAGTGAATGTTAAATACATTGGGCAGAATCAGCTTTCACCTGTTTTGTTTTATTTTTTCTTCCCCAAGCTGTGAGCCCTCTTTAATTACAAGGTTAAAAAAAAATCCCACACATTTAAGACTGGTAACATATGTTGTTGTCAGCATGCATTTAGCACCTGCAGAAATGAACATGGGAAATGAGACAGCCCATAGGTAGAACCCCCACTGCGCTGGCTGGGGGGGATTGTCAACAAATTTTACTTTGTTAATTTTTTCTTATTTTCAAAAAAATCCAAGGAAAAAAGCTTAATAATAGCACAGGTGTTCTGAGCACCATAGGAGGATGTAATGGGGAAGAGGCAGTAACCCTTTTTAATGCAAGCCTTTGCCCACACTAATACAACTGAAAAATGTTGCATTTTTTTATTACAAATTAAAATCACAAGGCCAAATCCTGCAATCATTTATTAGTAAATTTTTCAAGAGCGTTGCCACTGTGGGCTTGCTTATATTCCTGTTTCCTTCTGCATATCTTTCCTCTTTCCAACCCCTTTTTCCTCTTTGTTTCTATTTCTCATTTTAATCTTCTTGCACAATCCAAGCACATTATCGAGATTACCCAGTGAGGAGGCAGGCACTGGGGTGAGGCTTTGTGGGATCAGGTCCCTGGTGATTATGATCCTATTGCTTCTCCAGAGAAGTGCAGCTCCTGCAAGGGACACGGATGTTTCTCCTGTGTGGATTTGCCAGCAGGTGTTGCTGTGTAACTTGTCACCCACCCTGCTCAGATGGTGAAAGCTCATTCTCCCAAGCTATGATACCAGCTGTCCTGTAACCTCCTGGACTACTCTTCTAAAAAAGTCCCCAAATATAAACTATAGATGCACCATGTGTTGGAGAAAAATTGTAGGCTTGTTCAAACTTTAATTTTTAATTTATCCCCAGAACAGTGATATCTTTATTCAGGCTAAAATTGAACATGATTTTGCTGGAGGGGAAGCAATAAAAAGAATTGTTGAAATAATGTTAGACAGTTTTTCAGTTTTTATGCTATTTCTACTGATAATTGGTTTTATAAGTAGTCCAGCAGCATTCAGAGATTCTGGTCTCTCCACTGATTTGATGCCCTTTCTATCAGGTTATCTATTTCTGGATAGGGAACAGGGATCTCCAGTCCAAATGCTTGCAGTTAATGCAATCTTGCACCAAGTCAAATGGACACACCTTTTCTTAGAAGTATTGGGGTGAAATTGATGGTATCAAAGAATTCTCTTTGAAAATACCTTCAATTGCACAATTGCTATGCAAACAGCTGTGTAACCTGTGGGATCTACCTGAGCTTTGTGTCAGTGGGACCATCTGTCCAAACAGCACAGCTTGCTCAGCCTTCCTGCCTGGTCTCTGCCTGGACTGCCAAAAGGGAATTCACTTGTGTTCACTGGTCATTTTTGGTGGATATTTGTCCACTAGACTGAGACAGAGAACATCAATTTAGGTTGTTGAGCTATCACTGTAATTTCTTGGGTTTTAGTTCAGATGTTTGGTCAGTTAGTATTTAAAAATAAAGCAAACAAACGATACTGCTTCTGCATAGGGGTTTTCTGCCAGTATCTGTTTTGGTAATGTTTGGTTTTGACTTACTAAAATGTCTTGCACTCATGTTGATGCAGACATGGGAAAAATATCTAGTTATTATCTATAGTTAGATATAGGCAAAGAGAACATTTTCCTCCTTTGTGTAGGAGGTGGAGTCAGAGCCTGCAGGTGTTTCCTGGATCTGGTGCTTTTCAAGAGAGCCAAGGGTTTTTCCTGTCCCCTTCACAGTGTGGACTTTGGTGCTGGTACACCTTGGTCCTAATGGATATCTGAGTCTTACTGACTCTTGAGACTCAGTCTGGTACTTGGTGTGTTTCTGAAAGATCTTGGAAGCAGCTGGAGTCTCCTCAGGGTCTCACATGAAGGAAGCTGTGAGCTGGGTCTCAGGGCTGTGTGATGCCTGGACCAGGCCCAAGGAAGGTGATGAAGGTGATCCTGTGACCTCCAGGATGGAAGCTGAGATGCCAGCAGCTGATGGGAATGTGCTGTCCCTGATACAAACCCAGCTGGACAGGAGTGAGGGAGCCTCTTGGTATTGCATTTGATGAGTTGTCCAACTGTTCTGTGCAAGCTCTAGGTGAGGGAGAGAACTTTTGTCAGCTTTTCTCTTTCTCAGACCAGTTCTTCATCTTTATTTCCAAGTGCATATTCTGCTTAAAGAAGTTAATTGCTTTGGAGAATGACCTCCAGCTAGAGAGATAAATTGGACTTTTTTTTCTTCCGGTGTTACCAGTATATATTGTAGTGTAATGTACCAAATTCAGGACAAAAGAGCAGCTTCAGCAACTCCGATGGGTTCTTCTAGAAGAAAAGTAGAGACTTAAAAATTTGAATTAAACTTACAGTGCTGAAAAAACACTGCAGTAGTGAATCCATAAAAGCTGTGTGTTGGCTCTTGGTGTTGAGCTAAGTTAATATTTTGGGTAATACAAAGCTAATGTACAAGGCATTACTTTAAAGAGAAACTCAAGCAAGTTTATAGAAGCTTTTTGCTGTGGTGTTAACTGTGACTCCAGTCTGACTCATACCTATTCAGGAAGTGCAGAAAACGTTACTAATGAATATGGAATACATAAGGTCATATTTCATATATTCAAAATAGTCTGTGAGTGCACAGAGCGTTTTGCTGCCATGGAAGTAGACAGGACGGCTGAAGCTACCCCAGGGACGGCAGCACTCCCCAAGCCAGAGGTGTGACAGCTTCAACTCTGTAAAAAAGGAAAATACATTTAGCAGTCTACCACAAGCAGTGGAAAATGTAACAAACCAAAACCTGTCGCTGCCCTTGGGAGCAGCTGTGGGGTGTGGAGCTGCAGCCCAGAGGAGCCAGGGCTGTGTTTGGGGAGGCTGGCGCGCCCTCGCCCCGGGAAAGGCGCGGTTGGCACCTGGGAGCCGAGGTCAGGCAGAGCTTGCCGGGCTCCCAGAGGGGCTATCAGTGTAACGAGGAGCTGTTTGCAGTAATCGGTGGCAGCGTTGACAGAATGTTCCCAACCATCTGCTCGAGGGGACGGCGTTAACTCTATCAAATCCTCGTGTTTTAAGAACGCTGATCTCCGGACCCTGGAGGATTGGTGACGGGGAGTTCTTGCCAGGCCTGCATTAGGCTGCCTTCATCTCATCACCAAATACACTAATGCCCTCTAGACAAGATGCTAAATATGTGTGAAATTAGAGAAGCAGAATTATGGAATGGAGGAATAAAACACAGAAATTTTCCTTCTTTCCTACTTTCTGTTGCTGGTTTTTTAGTTGAAATATGTATGTTTTCTTCATCACATAAACATTATTTTGAACAAATTGATCATCATTCACTACAGAGACAAAGAGAACACTGTGCTTTACCTCTCCTGATAAAGTGACTGAAATATATATACAGGCCTTTTAGTAACCCTGTTGCATCTCTGAGCTTAGAAGTTGCTGGATTTGGGAAAACAATCTCATTTTTAGCAAATGCTGAGCTGGTTAGCAGCTTTACACAGAATATGCTAATAGTTTTAACAGCACATTAAGGAAGAGATGATATTTTGTTCTGAGTGTTAAGGGCACAGAACATTACCTCAAAAATGAAAGAAATGAATCAGTGCAAGGTTTCAGGAGATATGCAAAGTATTTTAATCATTATAGAGAAGAGATCTTGCATACAGGGTTGCTCCCAAGGATTAGGGTTAGACTAGTGATACTAGCATGCCTTGACTTCTTGTGTTGCCAATGAGGAGAGGGTGAGAGGCTCCACCAAGACATCTCTAGAAGAGCACAACCTCTTCCTTTGCCCACAGCAAGTGGGTGTAGATTGCCCTGTGAATACCTTCCTCCTCTTCTGCATGTGAGTCATCCCCCTACATGTCTTGAAGTATTCCTGTGATCTTTGTAGACTGTGTTTGGTTTACATGGCAAGCATGGGGAGGGGGTGCAGCCTCTGGGGACACAGGTCAGGACCTTGCACTTCAAAATGGACTCATGGCAGGTCAGGATCTATTTGGGATACTGGGGGTGCCTCAGTGCTAACACACATAAGAACAGGTAACAAACTGCCCAAGAGCTGAGAGGGGAGGAGCACAGACAGCTGAGGTTACCCAGGTATTAACATATTTCTGAACATGCTGGTTCAGAATATGGTCCTGCCCCACCCCATCCAGCATCGTGTGCCCACTGGCACTTGGCAGCATTTGGGTAGAGAATGTATGACATAGGTGAGGTATGTGTGGCCTTTTCCATGTTATTCACCTTTGAGTGACAAGGGGTTCAGGCCCTGTATCCAGACTGTCATCTATAGTAGCAAACACCTCTCAGGATTGCATCAAGTCACTTTTCCCTTTTGAAAATCAGATCTTATTTGAGGAGATCAGTTGTATGATTTGATTAGTTAGATGGGTAACACACATTCTTTGTGTGTTTACAAGCTGCTGCTTGATATTTTCATAAAAAGCACATTTGCTTTTTTGTGCTGTGAGAAACAGTGACTAATAGAACCCTGCTCCCCAGGGTTTGTGACCACACTGATCTCAGTGAGGCCAAGATGTTCCAGCCAGAAGCTGTTTTAGATATTGGTTCATCTGTGCTGCTGCTCTCCACCCTGTGAAGGGTGGTCAAGACGTGGGTACATGTTAGCTTCATGTGGTAGCAGAATTATATTCTTTCATGTTCATTTGCTAGTGATTACTAATATTATTTGCCTTTTTACTGGTAGGTGAGCTCTGAATTGAAACCCAGAGTACAATTCAGTAATTTCATGTTTCAGTTTCTTTGGAGCTCTTGGTTGAACTCTGTCATTCCAGAAACTTGATACGTGTCACTTCAGTAGTTTCTTCAAAATTCCTTCTTCCAATACTGTTTCTGACTTTAAGCAGGAAAGCAGCTAATACTGGGGTTGGTATTGTCTTAACAGACATGTCTTCCAGAGGCAGCAGTTTCTCTTTTGTATAGGTTCTGATTACTGGAAAACAGTGTTCTCATTTTTGTTTTTCTGAGAATGTAACAGTTTCATTCCTAAGTTTCTCCAGCAGTGATAAAATTAGAAATTTGAAATGGCTACTGATTTAAGTTCTGAAAATATTTTGGAGAATTTAAAAACTAATTTAGCTTCATTTTCTTTAATTTTCTAAGATTTTGCCCTAAGTTATAGCTCTATGGCAGCTGCAGAATTCCAGGTTTGAAGGTGAACAGCCCAAGTACCAGTAAATGTCCAAATTCATGTAGTGATGATGTGAGGGAGAAGATTGACAATTTGTTTCAAGTGCTCATTGGGTACCACAATGCCTTTATAGTTATTTGGCATCTTGAAAGCTCTTTTAGCAACTCTGAGCACTGTGGGATATTTCAGAGTACCGTACACAAAAAAAGAGAGCAATATGCAAAATTAGTAAATAACTAAAATTTTCTCCTTGGCCCCACTGTAGGTAAATTTGGGTTTCTTTGGGGTTTAAGTCTCTGAGACTTGTTAGTTTCATTTGTTATCATGCCCGGTATAGATCTCAGAAAATATTGGTGTTCTTTTTTTCCCAATCTTGTGAGAATGGTTCATCTAAAATGATCTATCATTACTGGAGGACGTGGGGTGTATGTAGCAGGTCTTTCATTTTCTTAGAGACAAGGATAGTGGAGGTGCTGACACCTAGAAAAAAAATAGGTGAACCTGTGGGTTGTACTATCTGAATTCAGTGATACTGATGTGCTAAACATCTCTTGTGGCGTGCAAATTGTCATTCCAGCATGTTGCGATCAAGTATGTCAGAATAAGACTTGTTATTATCTTTGAACATGTTTTTTTCTCCTGATCTGAAAAAAAACCCCAATAGTGACAAGTAGGAAATTCAATGTCATTTATTTTGTTGGGGTTTTTTTATTTGGGAGAAGGCATTAAAAGGGAGGGAGATTTTTGTGTGTTTTAGTGAGGGAAGTGCTTGAGGGCTTTTGCTTGTCCCTTTAGTGCATCTCATCTCCTGCCCTTGGAGATCATTTTTTCAGCTGCTTCAATGAGCACACACACATTGTATTTCATCTCCTGTGACTGCTTCACTGAGCTCCCTCAGTGTGTTCATCTTCCATCCTGCTCTGCCCACCCCTTCAGCTCACCAATGTACAGAGGAAGGGATCCTCACAGCTATCAATGACAGCTATTCAGTGAAATATTTAATATTTGCACTTGTTAATTGTTATTTCACTTTGCTTTTATATTAAAGGTAAATGTAGGTGGTTTTCTACTGTCCAGTTGAGCACCCTACCCATTCAACTTAAATTTCACTCTCTCCTCACCTCTGTGAGAAAATTAGGAAAACTCAAAATTAGAAATACTTGGACTGGAGGCTATCTTTTTAGATTTTGCTATCTTTTAAAAAAAATTTTTATGGAAATACATAAAAAGAAAAGAGCAATTACAAACACAGCATGTCAAGTAACTACTATTACAGATGTAGACAGCTGAGACAGTACTTAAAAGAATTCTGGTAGTAAATGATGTTCTGAAATTTAAGTCATCATCTTTTGCTGTTTTATTTTACTCTACTAAACATTGTCTGGTATAGTAAAATGCATAGCAGTTAACAGTTCTGATTACATATTAGTGAATACTTGAATTACTTTTCAATTAATATCTGCTTTGACTTTATTTCTATGCTTTTCATGTTAACAAATAAATTTTTGTCCAAGTCCTTGAAAAAATATGGAATTTAAATTTTTGTAAAATTAGATGTCTAAATGAAAACTCATTAGATATTCATGCTGAAAACTTCTTTATGGAGGGAACAAGGACTAACTGGCCATCAAAAACACATTTTTCAAATTTTAGATATAGAAGTTTCTCTATGAAATTGTGTTCTAGCAGAGTAAGAAGACATAAAAACATTAAAGGAATTGATCACTTGGCTTTCTTTTTTCTTATTACGATACAAATGTAGTGGTTTTAAACTGACTTAAATATGTTTGAAGAAGTTACTGAAGTCATGCATTAAAAATACTGTCTTAGTTACCTTATAAATTTACATGTACTTTGTATTTTATTTATGTGAAATGTTAAACTTGTGGCCCTTTTTGCTTTGTCATCTTAATTCCTGTAGTTTGTCAAACTTGTGAAAATATGCAAATAATTTTACTGTATCAAGATCATGCTTTCATATCCCATTCCATTTGAAGTTTCCAAGTTCTCATTTGTTTTAGAATGCTTTTTGTGAAAAGAATTCCACAAATCTAAAATTCCCCCCAGATTAGGGCCTTGAGTTAAACCTTAAATACTTACCAGATTAACCAAGATAAATGTTGATGTCTCTTGTGAAATGTGTTGAATTTAGTTTTGATTCTGTTGATAATTGGATATTGGGCAAAACTGTGGTGGGAACAGAGAACCAAAATGATTAATAGCACAAGTCCCTCAGGGTTTGTATAAAATTGGTCACAGCAAAAATTGTCACTCTTTCAAAGTATGTTAAAGTTTTAAGTACTCTAGAACTATGTGTGATGGCTTCCTATTTGTAAGTTATTTTTTAAGACTTATTTATATTTTCAGTGCAAGGAGACCTGTATTTTCTTGGGAGGATTTTTAGATAGGTGTGATTTCTTTGAATTAGTTGCAATGATGATTTTGAGAAGCAGATTATTTATAGAGCCAACACGTTGACACACTATCAACCATTTTAAAAAAAGACTAATAAGGTTAATTGTCATATGAACCCTCCTCTGTAGTCTGAAATCTGTAGGCTTTGATTGTTTCTCTGGGGGAAACTCTGCCCAGATGGCATTTTCCTCAAGGCCCTGACCCACAAGAGGCCTGTGGAGATGGAGAACAAGGTGCATCTCCACAGACTAATTAATTTACTATTATAGCACCTGTTCCAGAATAGATAGGGCTGGAAAGGAAAACAGTCCCTGGGCACAGTGGTAGGCTCACTGGTAAATGGATTTGAGCTGATTATATTAAGCTGATGCTTTGATCATCTAAAGGCGTTAAAATGGAAATATGTTTTTGCTGGCTGTTGGCCTCCATGTGAGTGCAGTTTGTATTATAAGTGAGCAGTAAGGAAAAAGCTGGTTTGGACTCAAATATCTTTTTTAAAGTGCACTTCCCTACCTTTCAAATTCAGGAATATTAACACACAGAAGCATTGTGAGCATTTCCTTAGATATTTCAGTATTTGTTTGTATTCCAAGTCATCAGTATGAAACCCTAGAATCCCACCCATTTTCTGTCATCCACAGGCAGCCAGTACATATTCTTGCTCCTGATTAAAACATTTTTGGGGTCTTCAAGGAGTTAAATTATATTTGTGGGAAATAGAAGTAGCCTCTTCAGTAAAATCTTGGCAAACTGTGCAATTGAATTTTGATCAAATGGTAACAGGCAATGGCAAATCCTTGTGTAAACATTTCTGGGTAGTAAGTGGATTTACAATGTGTTAATCTGTACTCACTTTCACTTTATTGCCATTTGGATTCCCAGAAGGATTAGCTGTAATTTTATTGGCCCTATGAGGCTATATTGCCATTTCCCTTTTCAAATCAACTTGGTGATTTTTTCATTTTATTTATTTAACAAGCATGGATCCTATAAGCTGTAGGGTAAAATTAATTGACCCTTGCCATTATAAGGTTAAAAGTGTGTGTAATTAAGGTTCTGTTAAATAATACATTCCTTAAAGCAGCAGCAAATTTATAACAAGCTACATCAAAACTAACCATCATCTGTAGTATGAATGCACAAGGCAAAAGCCCTTCCAAATTAAGAAATATTTCCAAATACACACATTATTTTTAAAAATAAATTTAGAAAATGATTGTGTAATCAGTAAATTTATCTATGTTATCATAAAAGTGATAACATTTTCAAGCAATCCAATGGCTAAGGAGCAGTACATATTCTAGGATTCTAGATTCTTGTGGGATTTCTTTTAACAGTGATGTGGCATTCCAATCCCTCATGGAACAATAAAATTCAGTGCAACTTTTGGTGTGTAACTTCTTTAAGAAAAGTTGTCTCCTCAGACAGTTGACATTGTAACAAATAGCAGAAAGAAAGTGGAGAATCATAACGCAGTAGATTGATTTGGAATGAAGGACAGTTTACAGTGAGATTTTTTCTCAAGCAAGATTAAAGCTATTTCCCATATGGTTTCATTTTGCAATACTTTTTTGCACCTTTGAGCATCAAGGTACAGAAAGAGAGAAAAATATAGTAGCTTCAAATAGGGATATAAAAATGCCTAATTGCTGTGCAAAGAAAGCAACTGTTAAATTTGCAGATTGATTTCTGAGTCAAGACTGCTCCCAAAGATCAACAAAAGACAACAAAATTGCTTCCCTTACCTGTTGATGTGATTAATTCTTTACAGATGCTAGGGTTCCCTAGCAAATGCATGGATTTGTAAATTCATCACTTTTAACTAACCTAAAACCTCCATAAAACTTTGTTCCATTCTTTTTCCCTTCCCTCCTTCCTCAATTTTAAAATCTTCTTTTAAAATACATTGCATTTCCTCAGAAAAAGAGTAGTGTCTCTTCTCCCTCTGTTTCATTAGATACTCTAAAAGAAGGGGGGGGAGGTTGATCCATACTTATTTTCTCTTTGCTGCAGGAGGCTTCCAAGCCCCCTTCCACTTAAGTTTCTGGCATGTGCTTTCTGCTGTTGGCTGTTGCCTCATTTCTTCTTTTTGCTGATCAGAAAAGTCTTGTGAGCAGCTCCTCCATGGGCAGAGGAACAGCAATGTCCCTGTCAGTGTGAAACATTTGTGCTACTCTTTTGGGCTCCTAGAAATAGCAGGCGATTAAGCTGCTTTTTTAAAACCCAGAAGTAGTCTCTTGAGATCGTCCATCATCCAAAGAAACATGGAGGTTTTATCAGATACATGAAGCTTGGAACAGGCCACTTGAGAGACTGCCAGAACATTAAACCACAGAAAACTAGAAATAGGCACAAAGTCCAGACTAGAGGCTTTCCTCTGATACAATGAAAATTATTCACAGAAAAAAATTGAGGTTTCTCTTTGCACAAAGAGAAGGAATTTTTTAATCTGAAGTCTGCATAGCTACAAGTATACCTAGAAAAAACAGTTTAGGAAAGGGGAAAAAAAATGAAGAGAATGTCCAAGGCAGAATGACTGTAAAGACTTGGCAAATAAAGAAACATCTGGTGAATGCACGGCATCTGTTTGTAGGCTGGGTTTTTCCAAGCCATTTATTAACTGCTACAGTTGTGAAATCAGCAGGTATTAGGTTGTTAGTGCTCTTTTTTTCTTCTTTAAATTCTGCTTCTTCCATTTGATTAAAACAAGTGACAAGTGACTGAGAGCAGAGCACTTGTTATGAAGATTTCCAGTGGATTGTTCTAAAGGTGCTGAAGCAAAATGTCAGTTAAATTTACTCACAACTTTCTGTGATGTTCACAGCTTTTGGTTCTATTACGTATGAAGCAAGAAAGTACTTTCAAAACCCTCCAATAATATTGATAAATAGCATTTTTCATTTCATATGGTGTGATGCAGCCTTAGTACAGATGAAGCAATTTTTCTGAAAATGGTGAGGAGCTAGGAAGCTGGGCAGGTGGAATATATTTATCTATCAGGATTTTTTTAAACAAACCTGGCTGTTATTTGTTTTAGTTACATGTGCACTGAGCAAGAATAGTGCAGAGGAACAGCATTTGTAGCCACTGCATCTCTCCACCAGTAAACTCAGTATCTGTTTGTTTATTAAAGTGTGTGACTCTCAATCATGTCAGCCATAAGCAGAGATGGGAATAGTTTAACATTCAAATTGGTCAATACAAGACTTAGTTATTTTCTGAAGAGCACAAGGCCAAGCTTTTTTTAATCACAGTATTTGAAATTTACAGTGATTATTTCAGATTGATATTTGGAAGGTTGTTTGCAGCTTCCTATTAAGATAAATGTACTGGTTAACAAACTCTGTTAAAAATGGGTTGATATTCATGCACTCTATCACACACACCATTTAAAATGTGCAACAATTTCTGGCACTGTTGGTTTTTTTCCTGTACCAGATGAGAAGTAGTATGAGAAGGTATTGTAAGTGGTATTACTTAGGTTTGATGTTTATTACCATACAATTACTATAATTTCTGCTGATTAAAAGCACTACTCACTACTTTTTTAAAAGCAGGCATTTTATTGTTTTATTTTATTTTTTAAAATATCAACTTGATGGTGTAGAAGTGCCTGCTTATTTGAAGAGTGGGAATCGTGGTCAGAAACAGACATGGCCACCAAACACAGGCAGTGTGGATTGCCAGCCCAACAATTATATTTCCTTAATAGAATGAAAATATCCATCTACTGTCTAAAGTTCAGTTTGCTGACTGGCAATGTGGATTGCTACCAAGTGAATTAAGACTAAGTTTGCCCATGACAGCTTTTGGTACCATTGTGAAAAGCTGAAAAATCATAGGAAAGCTACTTAGAAAAATATTTTTATCAGTATTAGAATGGAAGAAAGGAGCTGGACAAGCAGGGGTGTAGCACATATCTGTCTGTAGCAATGCAGGAAAACCAACCAGACTGTCCTGAGGAGCAGGTGAATATGGGAGAAGTTTCACACTCCCATTTACACTGATGGCACAGAAGGCAAGCTGCATTGTCTGGGTGTAGGTGTACACAAATGTAGCACCTGTGAAATGCTACCACTAATAAGTTCAGTTGTTAAGCAGGAGTAAATTGTTGGAGTCTCTCCAGTTCTGCTTAATGAGAATTGCATAAAAGTTTATTTCATTCCCTGAAATGGGAGAGAACCAAGACAGTTGAGTTTTGTACAGTTCTATTAATCATATGGTGAAACATAAAATATCTTCTAAGGAGTATGAGCTGTGGGAATTACATTAATCTCCTGAACTGGAGCTGTAGAGGCTTAGGAAGCTTAAATCAAGGGCATCCAAATTTTGCCCAACTGAGGGCTGTGTTGGCATCTTGTCTGGAGCTTGAGGGTTGAATCTCATTGATTATTGCTGAGCTCCTCTTTAACACAGAGCTGCAGCTCATGCAGATAAGCTCAGAATTGGAGAGTAAAACATTCCTGGTACCTGCACCAGAGTTTGGAGAGGGGGATGGGTTATATTTTAATAATTATGAATACACTGGAAGGCACTACTTCTCTTTGTTTCACCTCTCAGTAGTGTTCTTGTTCACTGATTTCAGGACAAGCTAGTTTGAAATGTAAAATTCAAACAGTTTTCTTTCTGTTTAGTGTGTCAACAACAGTAATAGTCTCTGTATACAAAATGAAGTGATCTGGCCTAACCCGTGTCTGTCACTTCACTTACTGAGCCCACTTCAAATTGTGAAGATCTGGTTCCTTCTGGTCAATTCTGACAATGCATAAAGTATCATATAAAAAGTAACCAATAACAAATTAACAGAAAAAAATTGCTTTAATTTTAGACATTGCATACAGTAGGATTCTTTTTTCCTTTCTTGGTGGCCCCTGTAACAGTAATATACAAGCTCATCTTGCAGTTGCAGGATACTGGTGCTGATATTGAACTTTGTTCCAGAACTTGTATATTGAACCTGAAAGTTCACAAAGAAATGTTAATTTGAACAGAATTGTAATTTTCTTCATGGCTCTTGTAATGAGGTTTTTCCTGCTGTTCCACATTCATCTGCTGAGGGCTGTAAAGCCATGCTTTGAAGAGCATCCAAAAGTGTTCAATATTCAAATCAGAACAGCTAGAGTAGCAGATTCAGACTCTAGGACAACAGGAAGAGGATTTCTGTTTCCCACCTCTCATATCATTATCTCTATCATATATTATAAAAAAAAACTTGCCAAGGTTAGTGGTGATATTCTGTCTATAAAGCTTTTAGAGCTTCTGGTAATTTGTTTGGTTTCATGCACACATTTCACTTGGGGTGCTTATACCAGTGCACACCTTGTCTCAGGTTACACCTGTTGAACACATTAGTAAATAATTTTCATTTATTTAGAGCAGTAGTTCAGATTTTCAGGGTTCCAGGAACAATTCTATTGCAGATAATTACAAAGCATAGTCTGGTCAAATATTAAAACATGGATATATGGGTGTTTGATGAATTTATCACTCTGCCTCTTGAATTTGTTATTGGTTATTTTCAGTGATAAACCTGAAGTGTTTTACCCTTTCTGTGAAGTGAAAAATATATTTACAATAAATATACTACTGAGGCTTAGAATCTAAATGGATGGGTATTCACTGAAGTGTTCCCATGGACAATAAGTTTTTATTTCTACAAGATTTTCCTCTTTCATTTAGGTAGGTGTACAGACAAGGAGGTGCATATCAAACAGCCATGTAAGATAAAGGGATGATTTGAACAGAGAGGTTGGAAAACATGGATTTTATTTCAAATAGAAGAAAGTAGCTTTATGTGCAGGTGGATTGCAGAAGGGTTCCCTCTTCTGAAGCCCATCTGGGAAGTTAGTTTAGCTCTATTGATGTTTGAGACTCTTTCTTTCATCACAACCACATGCCAAGACAATAAGTAATTGAACTGCGTGTTTTGCCTCTTTAAAAAGGTGTAATCTCCTTCTGAAGTGTGGAGAGATGTTTTGCAGGATTTTTCTCATTTATCTCTCCCTGCACCGTGCAGGCGGGGTTTCGAGCCTAGGCTGCCGAATCTCTTTACCATCCCTTTGATGAACACCTGCTTCTGATGTACAAATGTGTATCTGCTGAGATGCAAAATTGAAATAATTTTAACAGTATAAGAATAATTAGGAATCTTTTTTAAAGGTCCACCTGTTCAAAATACTGGTTTGTTTATTTCTACATTGCATAACGTAAGCAGAAGTTTAGCAATTATGATTTTGAAGGCATTGTTTTTCTGTATTTTAACCTAAAAATGAAATTCTTTGTAATTACAAAGAAATCACAAGTTAGATTCCAATTTGTATATTCTCTGAAAGCTTCTAAAATAATAAATACTGTATTTTACAATGAGATGTCTTTTCCATTTTTCAAAATTTAGAAAGTGAAAACAGATACAAGTGTAACTTTTTTTTACTTTTCTTTTAATTTTTTTGAGCTATAGCCATTTAATTTACAAAATCAGCAAGCATCTCTTTCATAAATATTACTCATAAAACAAGTGAATAGTATAGAGTTTTGGAATTATTTGATGCTATGCATGCTCTACCTTAAAAAACAGGAAGAATTACTGGAGACTTTAAACATATTAGATTTTAAATATGGATCATTTATTAATTAACCTATTGCTTAGAATGTAAATAATTGTATTTTGATAATGACTGGATCAGAAATTCTAATAATTTGTTTCTGATTTACTATATCACTTATTAAGGAAAAATTGAAGAAGTCTTAATTTAAATTTTAAATTTAAAAAAAATTCATATGTAAATGTAAAAATACACCCCTTAGTTCTTAAGTTAGGTCACCTTATTATAGACTTGTATCTCTTCATCAGTGGGAGACATTTTGAAGTCTGGTTAAAGACTGTCATGATGATTTATCAGCATTAAGATGGAGTGAATATTTACAATTATAATGTAGTTCTTAAAGTTGGTTACCTGTTGATATGCCCTAATTTAATTTCAAAGTGAGAACTGAAGTAAATCTAAAGTAGAGATTTACTCAAGAGATTTCTCTAAAGTAGAGAAGCAACAATTTTTCACTAAATACAACCCCTTTTAAAATACACCAAGTAAACAAAATGTGATAAATGAAAGGAAGAGGGTGAATCTCAAATATTTAGGTTTATTCTCACTGGTACTGGTTCTAATTCATTGAACTTATTGGAGAGCAACATTCACTGACAAGTAGGAACTAGTTGTTGAATCTTAAATAAATTCTATATCTTTCATATTTTAGTGAAATTATCCGACTCAGCTGAAGAAATCTCCCACTAATTTCTACCCCTATCTCAAATCCTTTCACTGCTGTTGATTTCATATAACCTTTTACAGAAGGTTATTCCATTCTTTAGCAGAACAATGGAATAAAACTCACTCTTAACTCTAATGAACCCTGTAAATGATAGTTAAGAATTCAGGGTTTGCAAGTTGCTTTTGTGGCACCTTGCTTTCATCTCCTTCAGCTATTGCAAAACTTCAAATATTTAAGAAATATTGCTCAACTGGTTTCTGCTCACAGCTAAAATGTTTTATGGTTCATTTGAAAGTTGAAATAAAAAATCTTTTGAGATATTTTGTAGAGGAAGGAAATAAACACAAAATAGTTTTTGACTTTTTTCTGTATGAAGGGAAATACAATATCAAGAATTGGTTTTGTTTCAGTTATAAAGGAGGAGCCTGAAGCACAAGCACCATCACCTGTGAATGGACCCTTTGGCTTAATTTGGGGAAATAAATTTTTTCCTTATTTAAGTCATAAAGATTTGTGGGTTTTGTATTCTAAGATTTTTGTAGAGCTTTATTAAGGACTTGGAAATTTACAACAAAATTCTCCTCATGTGAAGCACTAAACCCTTTCTTATTTTGACACGTATTGTTCACCCATGTGTCCTTCAGATTCATCACTAATTTTTTTCCTAAAAACGTCTGGTTATGAAAAGTTATTTATGTCAAATTAATGAGCCATACTTAAACTGACTGCAGTCTGAGTCACACCTGACACATTTGTCACTCAGGGTGCCACAGCAAGCTGAGAGTTGCAGGACCAGAGTGAACGTGTGCCAATGGCAAAGGCTACCAAGAGATTCATGGACATGGAGGCTGGAACAGGACCTTTGCTGATGTAAAGAAAATGCATTGTCTCCATTGCCATACCTTGAACCCCTTCTAGTTGTTTGCTGTGCCACAGGAGCATTAAAATAAGAAATATAGTACAGGCATTGCCCTGAAAGGAGAAGTACCAAACTGAGAGAGGTGAGTTAAAATTGAAAAAAGGGCAGCAGTTTCACTGAAACTTAGATATTTTTGATTAATTTATTATTAAATTATTTACTTATTATTATTTATTATTTATTTTTATTTCACTGGGGTATTTGCTCATTTAAAAGATTGAAGTATTTTAAAAATGCATATTAATTTTTTTTTATTTGAAATTACTGTATTATCTCATATTTGATTAAGCACAGTTTAGGAATCTCAGATTTGAAGCAAAATGTATGATAGTCAATCAAATATTAACGTTTCATTTTTCATAATAATGTGAAAATAGTGAAAAAAAGAAAGCTGGAAAATAAGTTATTCATCCAGCTCTTGAAATGAGTATTGAAGAGAGGATGAAAATTACTGAACTTCTGAAAACAAATTTGGATATACTTATAATGTTCTATAGAAATATGGAGAAAAGCAAGAGAATTTTTTAAAAAATATGTCGGTATTCCTTGGTTCATGCTATTCTACATGTTTTTAGCTTTGATTTTAGAGAGAATTTCTGTTTATTTCCCTGTGGCAGTGATACAGATGTCACAGTGCAGACAGACACCCTGTCATGTTGAATTTAGTCTTGCGGAAAGGTGTCCCCAGACAAACAATAACAGCAGCAGAAGTGGGACTGCCATGTTCCTACATCACCTCCTCCACAATGAGCACTTCACAGTCTACTTGCAGCCATTTACAGTCAAACCTAATTAAACACAAGCACGTTTTTCTTGCTGCTAAAAGCAAACAACCCATGTATAATGGTTATATTGTTAACTTTAATAAAAAGCTACAAACTGTGAAGGATGAGATTCCAACAGCAAGGTTAAGTCACTGATGTATGTACACAGAGTTTTGGATTCAGTGTGTTGTTTAACAGTTCAGTTAGAAAATAGGAAAAAATGTTTGCTTTCTTGTTGCTTTGCCTTTTTTTTTTTTTTTTTTGCACCTTTCTCCGTCATTTTTCTATTTTTATACTCAGGTGATGCCATGAATGATCTGTTCTTTCCTTAGAAAACCCAACTTATTGGTTAAAACTGAGTATATGTGTGCACCATAACATGTGTGAGTATAAAGAATTTAGTGGGAAGAAATTGATTGAACATTGAAACGTATTGAAACATTAAATTTTTTTTTCCTGAACATATGAAGAGAAATTTTAGAAAACTTGGGAGTGATGCATAACTTCAAACAGTTGAGGGGGATAGGAGGGGAGTGTTAAACATTTGCAGTTTAAAAATTTGTGTAGTAAGGGCAAGATATAAGCACAAAGCAAACTTGATCATGAATAGTGAGGAGACTTTGATTTGGTGCTTATCAATCATTTGTTACTTGTGTGAGGCTGCATGAAATAAATACCTGGATGAAGATGAGGTTTTCACTGAACACAAGTCTCACTCAGCAAGGTTAAAATGCCAAGTGAACATCATAGCTGGTTGTTTCTAGGGCCTTCCCTTCCATAATATGTTCTGTACCTTCTCTCCACTTAGTTCTGCTCATTAAGCAGCATCATTTATTCTATTGGGTGTTCAGTCTAGGATGGATTTTGCTTCCTTCTGGTTTTTTTCCAGATTGCTGAAAAGCAACTCATAAATTGATGCATGGAGAAATGCCAGTTCAGGGTTGTTTTAGGTGTAGGAGTATCTCTCTTTGCTGTGGTTCTGTGTGAAGAATTTCCCACAATAGTTTTCTCATGAAAGATTTATGAAAATCATTAAAATAAGGGAGTATTTACATCTAACAAACATTTCCTTTCTTACTTCTAGACCACTTTCAGTTTGGAACAGGGATTGACTAGTGAAAGCAATTTTCCATTTAAGTGAGCCTTTATATGTATTTTGCTGGACACAATATCCTCTTTGATTTTTTACATGAAGGCCTCAGAAATTCCTTTTTTTAACGTTTCTAAACCTTTGAACAGCATCACCATCCCATGTTGTCTCTGGTTCAAACATATAGCAGAATGTGCCAGCCTCCAATCACGTGTTATTCCAAGTGTACAAGTTAGTGATTCCTCTGTACAGCAGAATGACTGCCTGTATTTCTGTCTTCCTTTTCTCTAACCCTGCCACCCTGGCTGTCTCATCATCACACACACCTATAAAATAGACACTAATTTACCAAACCAGGTAATCTTCACATTCTAACCCATGAGAAAAATGCAAGTCCCAGCTTGACTAACACTTTGTTAGGCTGTAGTCTCTCTAAATAGATGTTTTTGGGACAGTGGTGTGAAGTGTCAGGGTGATCAGAAAGCTCACAATGGCTACTAAAAGCTAAAACTTTGTAATCAGGAACCTGAAACCTGTTACAAGAATTATTAGTATTTTTATTATATCAGTGTCTGAAGCTCTAGCTATTAGTCCAGACCCTTTTTATTATAATGGACAAATAGAGAATAAAAAGATAGACCATGACCTGAAGAACTTATAGTCAAAGTAGAATCATGAACAGAGAGAGAATGAGGGTGTCAAAAGTCTTTCATTAGAGTGATTGAGAAAAATGATGCATTTGGGGAGGTGTCAAAGGGGAGGCATTAAGAGATATTAGAGATACCAGTTGGAGTTAGAAGAATGGTTTAAAGTAGGGAGAAAAAGGCAACCTTGAACTTATTTCTGAGAAAAGCTTTTATAGTAAACCTTTGAGTACTGTGAAATTCAGTGGACACCAAGTCTATGCAGTTGAACTAAGGACACTGGCTTTCAAAGGAGTCATCTGCTCATTATTCTTTGCAGAGTTGTTTTTGAGAAGAACAAGGTTTCAAAGTAGATAAAAATTTTCTGGTTTTTTCACTAACAACAAAATATGATTACGTATTTATATATGGAAGATCTCAATACTTTCAGTTAGCTCAGATATTCTGTTTGGAATTTTATACGTGCTATAGGTACCTCATGCAAATGCTAGGGAATCCTGAACTGGATTTTTAGTTTTTATATTGATGCATGGAAGACCCTTGTAGTGCATCATTTATAACCCTCTGGGCTTCATTGTTTCAGTGCTTTTAATGATACTGAAGAGATGTTCAGGTGAAAAGGGATAGATTCTGTCAGTGGGTGATTGGAAGGAGCCTAATTGCTTTTTTGAGTTATAAAATTCCAATCCATCAAGAAAACATGTGAATCTTAAAAGGAAATCTACTTGTTCATAAACCTTTAGGAAACAGTTATACTGTTAATTATCACATGTTATCAAAGATGGTCATATTGTCAATTGTCTCACAGTTTTGGTCATTGTCAGTGGCTTAATGACAGTACTTCTGACATCTGTGTCTGTCATGTGGGAGGCTGGAGGCACCTCCAGGAGGCTCTCCTGAACTTTTGTCTGTGCTTTCTGATTCTCTGAATATTCTCTTGCTGGCTCCCAGCCCTTACTTCACCTGGACCTCTTATGCTATTCATTTCTTACAGTGAACAAGGCTGACAAGGGAAATAATAGGGGAAAAACTCCCTGAAAATAAATAGAATATTTTATTTATTGTCTCCTGGTGATCAGAACCTAAGTTAACAAAACATTTTGCCCAGATGCTTTTTACAGGTCTTGTTTTTATATATACCTTTGTAAAGCTGTATTTAACTGAGGGTTTGCTTCTTTACCTGCTTCTAGAAAGATAAGGAATATCAAAACCTAGTAATACATTTTCTTTTACCATTTTGTTGCTCAGTGGACCTTTGGCTGTCTTCCACATAGAGTCTTTTCTCTGGGGACTGAAAGGAGAGGTTGCAATTGGTTTCCACTATCTGGGTTCAAGCAACCTTGTTTTATGGGTCACAGGTTTGTTAATCTCAGTGTGACAGGTCAAAAGGAACAAAGAGGTGTTCGGCCTGGGACTTGAGCAGGCTACCTGTTTTAAACTTAAAAAACCCCATTAGGTACTCTAGTAAACTTTATTTCTGCATCTATTTTTAAAAGCCATGTAGAAAAGAGTGGAAAAAGGACTGATAGTTATTATATGTTATAAATATTATGGGATAATACCTAGTTGATTTCTCCCTAACCTGCCCAAACAGAAAATTGGACTCTGGCCAAAGTAAAATATACTGAAGAAAATATCAAATTTCTAGAAAAATTGTTTAAAAGCCGTCAGTTATTTTCTTTTTTCAGTTTTTCAATTAAAATTTCCTTTTCTTTTTTCCCCAGAAGCATGAGGAAAATAATTGTCTACTCTGCACTTGCATGTTTTGTAATAGTGGGAAAAGATGGGCAGCGGAGAGAGGCAGAATAGGACAATAGTTCATGCTGTGAAGGACAATTAGGGAGGAACCTGTGCCAGATGCATAATCAGTTACTGAGTGAGGTGAAAGGCCAGGAGAAGATCTCCAGCAGAGAGGCCACCAGTGGTATGAGGGAGTCCAAAAGAAGTCCTCCTTGCATAGAGATGGGTAGCATGTCTTGAGATAAATCTGTCAGAAATCCATCACAGATGGAGATATGCCAAAGAAGTGACCTTAGGTAAAAGAAAAGAGGAGATGCAGAAAAACCCCTTAAATATTGTCCCCTTTCTGCAGTGGAATGAAGAGGGGTATTCCCAGCACCTGGCAGCTCCAGGCTGCTTTGATTTTGTGAGTCAGGAGAAAGTGAGAGTAGGCTCTGCCAGACCAGTGCTGCAAGTGCACAGAGAATAGAAGGTGGTGTGCCAGACTGTTACTGACTTGATTCCACTGAATGCCATCTTGTTTTGTCACCAAACCATCTGTTACTTGGGCAATCATAGTGAAAGATCTTGACTTAAGACTGAGTATTTACTAAATAAAAGCTGGTGACTTGGCTCTGTATTAGCAGAAAAAATGCAATAAAGCAGGGAATTAACTTGCTTAGGTTGATCTTATTTCTGATATAGTCAGAAATGCAGTTTGTATTAAGTCTTAGCAGGATCAAAAAGCATTTTTTAACTGAGGCTGAAAAAAAAATTCCAGCTATGAAAACTTGCTTGACTGAACAAGTTAAGATTATTCAGTGTGTGATTTCCTATCTGTAAGATACTGACAGGTATCTTTATTACTGGAACAGGCTAAATGTTTTCTATGAGTTGGAAGTATGAAAACTACCCAGATTTTTGGTAAATACTGTCAGAAAATAATTACACATCACATTGTGTGGTACAGTAGTTAACCTCTTCTGTTTGCTGGGATTGCATTCCCAGCAATTTGAAAGATTGAATCTAATTTTTAAAACTTTCTAGAATAAAATGTGTGGAGGAAGCACTCCTGCTTTGTGATTGCAGGATGATGAGTGAACTATTTATTCAGTTCCGTTTTTTCCAATTGCCCAGTAAAATTGTGAATTCTTCCTATTTTGATTATTTGAACACAGATAAGACAAGCCCATGGTTGGGCTGCCTTGTCTTATCTATGTCTTTTTCTTTCAAATCTCTGTTGCCTGAAAATAGTAGGTCCAATTACAGAGTCTATGTCTAAACATATCCAAAGCTGAAATGCAGATCTGGGACTACTTGAATTGTCATTGGGATTCCTCCTGGCGTTTTACACATTACACACCTTGGGTAGAGCACATGGTCTATGTGTAAGTGAACTTTCTGGAATCCCAGAATAATCTGGGCTATTATACTACTGTGCTTGGAACAGTGCATCTCTGGGGGCTGCTGAGACATAAATATTAACAATACTGATATTTTGCAGCCTGAGTAGCTTGAGCTCATCTGGAGGTGTAAGCTGAAACAAGGTCAGAAGGATCCAAAGACGCAGTAGGATATGGCAGATTTTGGTCGCAGTGTTGTGGGAAACGATTCCAGTTTAAACAAAACAAAGCAAAACAAATCCTCTAAAGCTAGAGAAATAATCATTACCTCCTTTGTGATACAGGATTTCTTTGGTTCAGAAGATATCTTCTATTTCCCTCGCCTTAGGTTTTCAAGAGGGCACAAATACACATGGTACTTGCTCTGCCACCTTAAACTTTGACTGAGGGAGGCAAGGGAAATGCTTAGAGCAGAGTCATGGGGAGGGCAAGGTTTTAAATAAAAATTGCATTGCAACACAATGCAACTCTTCAGGAGTATGTATCCTGTACAATACAATCCCTGTCCCTGAAATCTTCAAGGTGACCTCCCACTTGTGCTGGAAAAAAGTCTTTGGGAGGGACCACCCGGATTGGAACTGGAGCTCTAAGTGTTGCCTTGTAGGTCTAGTAGAGTTCAGGAATGTCCCTGTTTAAATTGCTTTGTATTTTTTGTTTTAATTGTTCTCTCAGCTCTGAATGAAAAAATGAACAATAATAGAGCTGTGTGAGATTGAAATATATGAATCCATAATAATTTCCCTCGGCTTTCAAGAAAAGCTAAAGAGTAAATATCAAACCGCTCAGAATTAGTGATCTCTAAGTCTTCTGTCTCTTCTGACCCTTTTTAATTCTAGTCATACATCGTAGATGCCACATTGCTACAAAGCAGCATTTAAAGTGATCTGAGAGCTATTGTGGTGTTTTTGGGTCATCAACTCGAGAGAGCTACTTTTAGGCCAGCAATTGTTCATTCTCCCTTTCTGTTTCCTAATTTGCTTTCATTTTTTTTTCACTTGTTTTGGTGTCTTTTGTACAGTAAGTTTGCTCAAGATTTATAACTAGTTATCTTCTTCTTTGTTCTCATTATTTCAAATAAATAAAAATTAAGAACACAACACTAAATAAAAAGAAACCAATTCTGTTGTGAAAGTAACCCAGACAAACTTCTTTTGCTTGTTCAGGTTATACTAGAAATTATCATTTTAATCCTATTAATGATAAATCTACTATAGTGCTTTATGGTAATTTTTGTTTGGATGCAAAAACTAAAAACAGCAGCGAACAAATTACGTTTAAACCTTTACTGCAGTCACACTAAACACAGTCTTCCTGCTACAGTTTATGGCATTTTCTGAGCAAACAGACTAAAGGCAAATGTGCCTGTTGAAATCTAAGCTCTCTTCTGAAAATGTGTTAGCGTTGGCATCTCCTCAGTTTAAATACTGTGTATTCTGCTCTACTTTCTGCCTTTCAAGGAAGTCAGATTCTCTTCCCCCCTAGCTTCAATGCAGGCTCTTTAATTTTTTTCCAATAATATTGCAGTACTCAGTACTCATTTTAAAGATAGATAGATTTTTTTTTCTCATAAAGAACAACATTGTGGGGTAAAAAAAACCTGCTGGATGTGATTTCAAAAAATGTCAAAATATGTCAAACGCAGAAACCACTCAAGGGTTTCATTAACTGAAGCTTTGGTGATAAGTGTCATCTTGTCAGAGACCCACCCATCTCTCCCAATACATTACCAAATGTACTAATTTCCTTGCTGAGCTTGATGTTTATTGTATAGCTGAAATTGAAAATGGTCGGTAATGGAGTGAGCTTCAATCCAAGACCAATTCTGAATCTAAATTACTTGCTTCATTCAATAGCATTGACAGAGGAGAGCTTTGTGCACCTTGTACCTAATCAACCCTTACTGTGACCCTAAATTCAGCAGTCTTCAGAGATTAATAATAAAATCCTCAGTTCAAACAAGTATTTGCCCTGAACAAGTTGCCCATTTCTTATGCTGAAAATGAAAGAATGTGACATTTCTTAAAGCTCTGCATATTGTGGACCATCACTAATTTTTGATCTTTGGCCTAAGGCGACAAATTTATGAATAGAAATCCCATGTTGACCTGGGATATGTGTTCTTAAAGAAAACATCTTTTTTGAAGGAATTTATTTTATTTTTTTTTCTGTTGTATAATAGAAGTTAAATAACATCTATTTACACATGTGAAATAAGTGCCAGAAGGTATTTTTGTCCAAACTCAAGTTTACTTCTTTAGATAAGTAATTATTAAAATTAATACTTTACAAAAAGTATATGTAACTTCATTTTAACTGTTTTATTGTTTATAAATAATTTTTAAGCTATTGTTTTACCCAGAGTCAAAACTTTTCACGAGTTGCAGAAGCATGAAGGCTATTGTATTTTGGACTTTGCTTTATCTCACAGATGGTGCAGGTCATTGTAGAGAGTACTTGGTTGCTAATTTGGAATCTGAATTGAAGTATTTTGAGACAAAAGGAGAAGTTGACTCCACTGGAATAACAGGAAAAAGTCCTCACCGGAAAAGGAAAATGGTGATCCAAACTGATGGGGCAGAATGAAATTTCCTTTTGTTTAGCAACATCCAATTTTGGTGCAGGAGACCATGACATGCTCTTTAAGAGCTGGAAAATGCAGGCTGCAGGCAGCCCAGGAAGCAGCGTTTTCTGCCTGCTGTAGGCGAAATTCCAGAGTATGAGGAGAGGAAGAGCCAGGTGATGCTGGAGTTACCACCCTGCTCTCCTTCAGCAGAGGGCAGGAGCGAGGTGTGTGACACCGCCATGGGTTTTGGCTGCTGACTCAGTGAGGAAAAATGAAATTTGAGAGTTTAACTGCTCCAGACGTAACCATTTGGTTGCAGCAGCTGGTGGACCTGTCAGTAGAGAAGGGCATGGTTCAGCTTGCCTTTTGCTGAATCCTTTCTATTTCCAGCAGGTGTTTTCCAGCCATGGGTTTGTTGGTGGACCTTGGCCGCGATGTTCGTCCCGTGGCCACAGGCCCTGCCCATCTCTTTGGAGTGGTGGACTGAGTTATGAGCCACAGTCCCAACTTCTTTGGAAAAAAAAACTTCTCAGGATGCATGGAGACCATACATCCTGAATGCAGTGAACAATATTTAAGGATTAATAAATATAATAAAAGCAATAATAATATATTGTAGCGGAGGCTAGTTAGCATGCTTGGGATGTGTTAAAATTCTTTCACAGTACAGCTGATGAGAGGGAATTTTGTAAATGTTTTGGGTAAGCAAATGTATGTGAATACAGTTCCCCTAATAATCCACAGTAATTTCTGAGAAAGCATCAACACTTGCATCATTTCTGCTCAGGCTTATGTGCATAACTAATGTGGTTATTGATTTAGGGTACTAAACACCACTTTATCCTGGAAGTTTATTGGCTGAAAAAAGGGGATGTGTAATTATTATCCTCTCCTAGATTCTAATAGAAAATCACGTTCTTTCTGTACTTGGAGGGCTATTGGTTGAGTATTTAGTGAATTTCTTTTTGAAGAAATTATAACTAATCTACCTTATCTTGTCATGCACTGGAATCCCCTGACCTCTCAGATCTTATTTTTTTTTCTCCAGGATTATTGTTGCCTCTTTCATTTCGTTCATTCCTGTACTCTTTTGAGTATAAGAACCTATAAGCTGATGACACAGCTGAACTCATCTTGTAATAAACCTCCCACATATTTTATCCATACTTTAATCAGATATTACTTCTCTATTAATATCTTAACGTGTTGCTGGCCATAACTCAAGTATGATGTGATTATTACTTGCTTGCTTGGTAACAAATGACTTTATCTGACAAACACTTCAAGTGCTTTGTTGGCCAGTGTTTGGAGGAAAGGCAGTTGGCTGTGAGCTTTTTTTCTCTTATCTAAGCCAGATATGACTTGAGGCTTAATTCAGCATCTATCCAGCACTTTGAGAATTTGTAATTCCAGCTAATCTGTGTATGTGTGTTTGGACATAGATGCTGGGCTTTTGTTCATCTCAGCAGTGGTTGTAGGGTGAGTTCACAGCTCCAAAGTCAGCTCCTGTGGGAACCACAAATGTGGGCATGGACATAAATGTGCATCCTCTTCTTCTGGAGTACCTGGCTGAACTGAGATTTGCTTTTTTGTGAGCCACTCCTTTGTGCTTATTCCTTACATTCCTCTCACTCTTGGGACAAGTTCTTTGAAGGTGTTCCCAGAAGTAAACTTTTCCCTCTACTTCAGTTTGTTTTGGAAAAAGTCATTGCTGTTTTCATTAGCTTGGAATGAGAGCACCTTTTAAACTGGGTCCTAAATGTTATTTCCAATGCATCCATTTAGCCTTTTGGATTTTCCCAGCTATTTGATTTCAATCACTGATGATGGTTGTAGAAGATGCATCTTATGAAAGCAGGATCTCTGATGGCTGCTGGACATGTCCATGTGAGGTCTGAGCCATGCAGAATGCATTTCAGGCATTCTTCCCACAGGTGGAGGGCTTCACAGCTGGTTGTTCCCAAAATGCTCTGCAGTAAAGGAAAAACAGCTGTACGAACTTCAGGACTGTTGATTCTTATACCAATTTCACTGATGACAGTTGATTGTCCAACCATGATATGTTAGCAAATAGCCCAAGGACTGATGAAGACAGTGCAGAAGATTTTGAATTGTCTTTTTGGTACCAGCATTAATTTCTTTTCTGTGGGCACTAGCCAAAACTTCCAGTCTTTCTACTCTGAAAGTGGTCTGGCTCTAGGATTTTTGTTAGATGCATTCCTTGTCTTTTGAGCAGTTTGCAAAACTCTGACTTGGTCTTATTCATTCTCACCCCAGTGTAATTATTGATCCTCTTATGGTTGTGTGTATCCAAAGTGTTGGTGCTTATTGAGCCCTGGCTGGTATGGGGCCAAGGAAGGGTCAGATCTTGCTCTACTCAGGAGTGCAGTTACTCTGCACCCTGCTCATTGGTTTAGTTCTGCTTTTTCAGCAGTTGGCTGGCTCCTTACACGAATCTTAACATTTGCACTTCATGGTTCCAGTGTTGGAAATTCTCCAGAAATAGTCCATGAGTGTTTTATTCTGGTCAGACAAGTCTACTCAATCATAGGAGTCAAGGAATTTTGTAGCTGGTCATACTTGAATGCTTTTCTCTCTTGAAGAATTTTCCCATTATTGAGGCTTTTTTGCTAGACCTGGAGAATGAAAAATTTTTCTTCTGAAACTGATTTTCACCTCTTTCAGTATTTTATTAAAACATGCTCCTTTTTTTCCATATGGTTTCCTTGAGAGTTTTATTGAACCCAAAAGTGATCTTTGATCCCAGGTGGAGATCTGCTCTTCTGTGGGAACTTAGGCTTTTTGAGGATTAGAATTTTGCCAGGAGGATAGGTCAGACCCTTAAGGATATTTCTTTTATGCACATATTTTCCTAATGGACACAGCCTTTACCCAGATCTCTGAATTCTGTGTAAGACACTTGTAGGATAAATAAGCCCCATATGATACTAAATCTTCCATTGAAGTGTTCTATACATCATTTTACAGGCTATAAGATGTGGCAGTAATAGAACTAATTTTCCTGCTGTCTAACCAGCAAACCAACACAGATTTTACTACCCAGTAATTGATCATGCAATCAATTATTCATCTGAGCTGAAGATTTTGCTGGCTAATAGATGTCGAAGTCAATTTTCCAGCATTAAGCTGATAACAAAAACTGTTATCTGCTAACATACATTAGGAAGCACAGGAGCTGAACTAGATACATCAAACTCCCAACAAATTTATGGAGACTGAAAAACTTGCAAGATTTACTAATGTTTCTTTTCCCTGAGTGTTATGGGATTATGGAAAGTTAAAAAGGTATATTTGGGCTAATAATGCCTAGATATTTCAATGATTTACCCTAAATTTTTAGCTTCATGGCCTGGAGGATTTATCATTTGGGCATTTGAGCAGCATATTTCCTGTGTGACATGATGATTTCAAGATGTGGGCAGTGCTACTGCCATGATGGGCAGGTGGGATGGGATTGTATAAAGGATTTAAGGAAGCCTGAAATTTAGAAAAAAGATCCTTATTTGGTGAACCTTGTTTTGACTTTTACGAGGTTTGTTTGTTTGTCTGGGTGTTTTTATTTTGGTTTTTTGTTTTGTTTTTGTTTTCAAAGTGAGCTGGTTTTAATTCTTATAACTTTTATATATATTTCAGGTTTTAGTTGGTATTTTTTTTATCCCATGCTATTGTACCAAAAAGTGAAGTAGAAGGGAATAAACACACAACAAGTGTTTATCTCTAAAGTTCTGAGTTAAACTGGAAGCTCTCTGTGCTCCCTATCCACTGCAACAACAGTGAGTCATCCTGGAGTTTCTGCCTGGTGGTAAAACCCAGCGGCTATCAGTGGTTAACCCAGCTTATCAGTTTGGCTAAATTGTTCACTTCCAACCTTAAATCTCCCTGCCTATGGATTCCAGTCTTGACAGCAGCAAAATAATAAAGCTGTTGGAAGATAAGAGGTGCAGGCAGAGGTAAAGAGCAACTAAATCAGAGCAGACCTTCAGGTACACTTGCAAACTGCAGAGGGATGATGGGAGGGTTAAAAGTCCAGAAAGCTGGTTTTATTACAGAAATATTGATGTCTAAACTGTGGTTGGAGCCCATTAATGCTGTCCCTGGCATAGACAGAGATGTCCCCACCCTCAAAGAATTTATACCCATATAAATAATAGGCACTCACATAACAGAAAGAGTCCAGAGGAGGGGATTTGCCAAAATCACTCTGGAGTCAGTGACAGACTTGGGATGACACTGGGAATCACAATAGAAAGATTATTCTGTAATCAATATTCATTTTCTTGATTGATCAGTTGAATATAATAAATTTAATCAGCTCTACACCTTGACATGTCAGGGCTCCCTCTGAGCATTATCAGGAACACCAGATAGATAATGCTGGCCATGCTAAATTGCTGTTGCCTTATAGCTAAAGGTGCTTCTTAAGGAGATGGCTACTCAGTTCCCTTAAACTTTGTCATTTTCAGATTAATTAAAAATAACTTTATTAGATTCTAGAGGTGGTTTTGGATCTTACCCTAAAGTAAATTGAGACAAAGTTACAAGTCACTCTGTTACTGGAGGCAATATTATTTATTCTTCCAGGCAGGAAGACACAAAGTTGGAGTCTTGGAGTTTTCTTGCCTTTTGTTTCCCCTCTCTGTTGGACCCCTAGTAGTGATTGAACACATTTATTTCTGAGGCTCAAAATGAAAATTTCCAGAATAAATAGAAACAGCAGCAGCTATGTTTTGTGGCATTTATGGATATTTGCAGCTGTTTGGCTAATAGTAGTGTTTGCAGGTACTGTCAGACACTTTTCTTACTAGAAAGCTTGAATACTTTAACCAAATACCACAAAATAGAAAGTAAATTGGAATATGTTCTTGGGGGACTGTATGGAATCTTGTGACAGTTCAGTGGGGAATGATGCAGACAGAGTAATGCATTTAAGAATCTGGATTGTAAAGTTCTGGTAATGTGGTTGTTCATCTATCAGCTGAAAATAATTTGCAAAATTTGAGGGGTACTGGATGTTGTATCTGCCCTTGACACGTTAAAGTGTGGTTTGTCCTAGATATTAATTGCCAAATGTCAGAGAGAAAGTGCTGCATAAGGGAGGTGAGTCAGATGCTTCACATGCAGGGAATATTCTGGGGTTCTATTGACAAGAATTTATCTTTATTCCAGCAGACATTATTACCTAATATATACCTAATATTATAGTCACAAGAGAGAAAATTGGCTTCTGATGTTTCATGACCTTATTTACTCTCACTGAGATTTGATAATTTAATGTGCTCGTCTTATTAGGACCTCTTAGCCAGAGTGAGATCCAAACCTCCTGCACCCAGGGATGTTGGTGGGAAATGAGGTTTATTCCCTGAATTTGGTTTTAAGTGTGCTCTGGAAAGGACTGGTAAAAGAGGGTTTGCTGATAGTTGGGAGGATGAGTGAGACTTGGCTGACCAGGGATATGCTGATTAAATTCTCCCAGCTGCACTGTCCAATGCTGGCTTAGCAGAAATGTCAGATCTTCTTCCAGTCCCTTTACTTAATTAATCTGATGAAATCAATCAGAAAAGTTTTTCAATTCAGGAGAAATAGAACATGTCAGGATAAAGTCTGGCAATCTATGCTTGATGAATTCCCAAAAGCTAAATACTTGTAGAAGTCTATAATGGGCTTTATATAAAATCAGTGTTCTGACTGTGATTTCCAGACTTAATTCATATTAAACAAAGTACATTTTCATGGGACAAGTATTGAAAAATCTTACAAATTAAGTAAATAAGGTCCGAATTTTGAAAGTCAGTTTTCTTATGTGTTTTGCAAATAATTAGATTACAGCAAAGTTGGTTAGACTCTGCAAAAAATTGCAAATTAATATTTCTCTTCTGTTTCAGCATCACATCACATATCACAGGGCAGAGGTGACTTACATGGTGTGATCTAGACTCATTCTTACTGAATTTTCTCCAAGATGTGAACATTGCTCTCACACTGACAAAACACTAGCACGTAGTACTTCATTCAGCTGCTCAATTTGGCAAACCAGAACTCTGCTTGCTGATTCAATAGCATGCCATTGTCAGTTTGCTTAGATGAGAAACTATCATGGAATGCTTTCACACTGTTTCATAAGTAGGACTGCTTAGAAGCCATTCAAAGAAGGAATAATATTACTTACCTATAACTATTTTTTTTTCCAAAATGATTCTACGTGTTCATACTCCCTATCAATCTTCCTTTCTTCAAATTCTGAATTTCATTCTTGTACCTGGGCAGGCAGCATGATTTAAATTGATGAGTATCACGTCCCCTATATGTTCTTCCATTCAAAACACCCAGGGAGGAAGAGAAGGGCAGAATTCCAAGGCATTGATGCTGCTGTGGGAAGAAGCCAATGTCAGAGACTCAACTGGCACGGATCCCACAAATGCTATTGTGCAGAGTGATGAATCTTAATTTTATTCTGCAAAAATGGGGCTTGTTATTTTCTAGAGTATGTTTTAAGTGAACTTTTACTGGTTTTAGGCTATGCTTTGGTTTAACAAGTTTTGGTCTGGTTCTGGACTATTAGGGACTCAGGTTCTGTGGCACTGTGTGGAACAGAGTGTGTTTGTTCAAACTTGATTAATATGTTCTGAGCAAATTTATACTGGAGATTGATGGGTAGTTGCTTGGTTTTTAGAAGTACTATTTCATAGCAGCACAAAGTTGCAGAGCAACAAAAGGACTGTGTAAAGAATATATTAGAATGCACAATGCATTTAACATGAACATGATAACCTTATTGTAATTGGAGCTACTGATTAATTCTCCCATCAGGGAAATATTGATATACAGCTGCCTGTTCATTTTACTCAGCTATCGTTATACCATTTATCAGTCTCCATGTCAAAAGCCACACAAGGAATTTAGCAAGAGGGTGAAGGACACCTAAAGTCTGCATTTACAATGCAGCAAGTTAAAAATTGTGGGACCTGTGTCATTCTGTACCGTAATTTAGACAGCTCCATCTGCAGTACATCAGTATATCACATTACCCTATAAAGGTGCATAGTGAAAACAGAGAATCTGAGTAACAATGTAAGTCCATAAAATGAAAGTGCCTTAAGGCACGCTGCTGCTACTCCAGTCTTACAACCACTGCATGCCTGTCTGCTGTCTTAAAACAATTTTGACCTGCATTTACTTAATGGTTCAGAAGGGCTCAAATTTATCCCAGGGATATCTATCCTTGGGGGAATGTTGTGGACATGCTCCTTTTTATCAACTCGCTTTTATCAACAGCTAACTGGCAAGAGGGAGAATGTCTGGTATTAATTTAATTTAATTCCACAAGCCTTATACTGCAGGAGATTATAGTTATACCAACCTTACACTCCTGGGAATAGATGTGTCTCAGCATAAGGCTGCATGAGTCAGGTGTGTTTTGCAGAGGGCTCGTGATCACAGACAAGCTGTGCAGGTAACAGAATATGTCCTAATGCTCACAGCCACCCTAGATGATGCCTTGTGCTCCCAGTGAGTGTGCTGAACACACTTCTGGCTGGTTTTGAACGGTTCGTTTTTAGTTTAATGTACAGTTATAAAATCAAAATATTAATCAAGGACTTAAGTACTGAATCTTTTAATTTTCAGGATATGGTAATGAAAGTTTTGGAGTAGCTGGTTAAGCTTTAGTTTGTAAAACTCTTACCACTAGACCTTGAACATGTGCAAACTACTACAGTTCTCTGACTTTAGTGAAACTGAGCTGATGTGTCTCAGCTATCAATGAGCTACTATTATTCAAGAGAGTAAATAAATCTTTCCATGTTTAAAATATATAGAATCTCTTTAAAAAAATTCTGCTTAAATCCTCCAAACTACACCAAATACCACTGTATGAATGAGAAAGTTCCCTGTTTATTTCTATGTATTGTTTCAATAACATTATCTCAATTGGGAAGAAATGAAAAAAAATTGAAAATAAAACCCCACCAGTCATGGTGAATGTAGTATGCATATAGAATATGCATATTTTTAAGTACTGCTTTTGTAAACATTGCTGGTTGGGAATTAATTTTATGCTGCTTAGTGCTAGTCCTCACTGTTTCAGTTCTAACAACAAATTGAATGAGATTTTTATGAAAAAAAGGAAGCTTTGCCTAGTTCATATCTTGGAGGTTACAGTATATAAACAGATATATTTTCTTTTAGTCTAACCTTGTCTGGAAGATATAGGAAAACTAATTTGCCTTATTTACATATGGCACAATCTATCCAGTATTCAAGGGTTTGTCAGAAACAGGAACATTGTGCATTTCCATGGTAACAGATGGCATGCTGACAGTATCTGGCTCGTTGCAGCTTCGTCTAGGCAGGCCAGCAATTAATCAGCCATCTACATGCACAAAATTCTTTGTGAGTGAATGGCACTGCTCCTCTGTAGTGCTGCCTGTGCTTTTACAATTTCTGTATTCCTGCAGGGCGAAGTACTTTTTTGTCTCTTATGCTCATTTTCTCTAGCTTCCAAAAAAAACCCTAGTAAAGAATATGAAAATTGAAACAAGTCTGCACATAATTTAGAAAAGACATTATTTCTTTAGCATGTAAGATGAGTGGGGATCTTGGTTTTATTCCATTGCTTTCCTTGTTTCCTCTCCCTCTCTACTTTTCATAAGCTTTCTGTGCCACGTGTTTCCTTCAACCTCTTTGACATAGGAGGCTTTTACAAACAGATAACTCTCCAAAGGTGTTCAGAAAGGGACTTGTCATCTGCATGGCTGGTCCAGGGCTTTTATGCCAACAGGAGTGCTGTGGTTAAAGCCAGCCTGTAGCAACATCCTAAAAGCCCCTCATTGCCTGTTTAAATGACATTTTATATCTCACTGCTTTTACCCACTGGCAGCTGCATTGCCCCATCAAGGCTGGGGAATTCACTGTGTTCTTACATCAAGTGACCAATCTTACTCATAATTAATGCACGACTTAATTTGTCAGAGATCTTTTTCTGTGCTGCTGTTTGAATGTGCTGTGGGAGAAAATAAGCTCCTTAGGATGTTTTCTCATCCCTCACGTGTCTGCCTAAGGCAGAGCCGAGTTAGGGCTTTGCTGCTGATGTTCATAGTTGTAGTTACTATTGACAGCACTTCAGATCCAGCAGCACAACAAGATCCTTCACCCCTCATCTTCTGGAGAGATCATTCATGGATTTTCCCTTTTGGGATGGTTATTTTCACCACTGCTGCTTTACCAAACTCAAAGCAGAGAATCAGCATTTGATTTCAAAGCATGGGATGTGAGAGACTTCAAGTGGTTCTGTTGTCTTGATGAACCTGGGATCTGGTGGGCCATGGGAGGTCAAAATATTTGCAGTACAACTGGAGTTTCAATTTTCTTTATTTTTAAATAAAGTCTCTGATCCCTGCCAAAGACTAATCTACAAATTGAACCTGTATGTTGAGTAGGATTTAACTTTCGTTTTGAGTTCACCTCAAATTTTGTCTTTGTTAGAGGATTCATTTATTGAGCTATGGCAGTGTTAAGAAGAAATTTTTTTCTCAAATATTCAGTTCACAAGAAAGCTGGATCTCTTCTTGCCATTGACACAAGCTACACACAGCAAGAACCTTGGCCTAGGTTTAACAAAACCAACTTATTCAACCTAAGATAACCCAGGAGAAAACCTAAGACTAGTCTTCCCTGGTTTGCCTCAAATGCATAATTTTTGTATAAGTTATATAATCCAGCCTCTATTCTAAAGAAGTTGTGGAATGCGCTTTTTCTTTGGCAAGGTTGTGTTTGAGATTCAACTTTTTTTGTCTTTGTCTAGTCTAATGTACCAGTTTGTATTGTCAAATGTGTTTTATGCCTTTTATGGGTTTTGTTACTGCCCATTTCCCTCCATCCTCATTAGTCTCTGTAGGCTCCTGAAGAATCCACAGGAAAATCTTGAGATGTATTTCTCAAGGATTAGCGAACATTTGATCCTACAAGCTTTTCACTTGAAACTTGCAACTGTGATTTCTAACTTGGAGACCGCACCAGGGATGTGTGATGGTTTTGGCTGGGATAGATTTAATTTTCCTCATGGCAGCTGGTGTGGCATTGAGCTTTGGATGGTGCTGGAAGCAGTGTTGATGGGACAGGAGTGTTTCAGTTATGGCTCAGCAGGGTGTGCTCAGAGCCAAGGTTTTTCCTGCTCCTCTCCCCATCCCACCAGTGAGCAGGCTTGGTGTGCACAAGAGTTTGGGAGGCAACACAGCCAGGACAGCTGATCCCAACTGACCCAAGGGATACCCCAGCCCATGGGGCATCATGCTCAGCAGTAAAGCTGGAGGGCAGGTTGGCAGTGGGGCAGCTGCTCAGTGACAAACTGGGCATCAATCAGATGGTGGCGACCAATTGTTTCTCTTGTCATCACTTGGGGTTTTGGGGTTTTATTTTTCTTTCTCTTTGTTCCTCACCCTTTTCATTTTTATTATTCATAAAACTATATTATGATGGATGATGATTATGATTTTTTTCCTGTTTTTGTAACTTATTAAACTGCTTTTATCTCAACTCACAAGTTTTCTCACTTCCAATTATCTCCTCCATCCCACCAGGAAACAGGGAATGAGTGGTTGTGTGGTGCTCAGCTACTGTGTGGGGTTAAACTGCAACAGCAAGAGAGCACAAACTCATTATACCCAAATAATTAACTAGTGGTACAGCAAATCTAAAGTGTGATGAGAAAGAAATACTTTAAGTGCAGTCCAGCAGATGAATTCCATATTGATTTATATTTTGACTGTGTGTGCTTTGCTCCCTAACCTGGCCAACCTGCAGCTGGAGACACTTTGTGGCTGACCACCACTTGTCCTGGAGCTGCAGCAAAACACTTCTGGGGAATTCTGCAGAAAGGATTCCTGAAGGACTAGAGATGACCTGCTGGATCATGCTATGATCCCACCAAACTTCCAGTGTGTGTCCAGTGCCTAGGATATCAAACAAGGGAGGTCTGAAATAACCATGAGCATATTAATTTATAATCAAAATGTATCCCTTTATTAGTGCAGCTATGTATTAGAAAATAAGCTGTCATTTAGTTTATACACCTTTAGTATATTTGTTTCATTCAGTTACACAAGTAGCTGGCTGGGGGTGTTGTACAATATAGTTGTGCAGCAATGGACTCTGTTGGTTGACAGTAGTTCTCAGAAGGCTAATTACTGTATTAATTAAAGATGTGGTTTATATTAGGATGGGTATATACAGATGTATATATGTATATGCATGTAAATACCCCTATTAACATTCTGGTCCATTTTGCTTTAGCAAACGGTCTATTTGTCCAATCCATTTTTATATAACTCAGTTTAACACAGAAATCAATCAGCAAATGCCTCCTCCATAGGGGTTGAAGTGCTTTCCTTGCTCTCTTATCTCCATTGAAAGTGTTCACCAGAATGTTGATATTACAGTGCTGCTTTGAGCTCCCCCACGCTCACAGTTCCTGAGCAATGGTGGAATTGTCAGCACGATGAAAATATGCATCTTTGTGAAGATTCCTTCTAGTTTGTAAACCATGTCATAACCCTCCAATATTTTGCTTGATATTTTGATGGAGTATGTGTGTGGTTTCATCAGCAATAGATTCAGTGATTGCTTTGAGGACAATTTAAGCCAGAGTGGCATGATTTGCTCTTTGGCAGATAGTCCACATTGCCTGTATGGAAGCCTCAGTCATTGTACATTTGAGGGACAGTCACTTATTGCAGTTTCTGGATGCTACTTTAGGAAAATTGTGTCATTTGGTTTGCAAATCTTTAGCTTTGCAAACAAAGTATTTATAGCAAACTATTTTGTCTGTGTGGTGTTTGGGTATTTTTTGTGCTGGTTTTTTTAAGGTTACTGTAATATGAGTATATTTTTCGTCTGAACAAGTTTTGAGCCACCTATTGAAATTACTCAGAAAAATTTAAGTCACTTTAGTATCATTCATTTTTCTCCTCTCTCATTTTTCAGATTTTACTTTCTCTCCTTCTTGATGCCTTTAATGTTTTGCTTTGTATTCCCTGGAATTTAATTAAAATTTTGATTTTTCCTGAAATCAGTCTGACAAGAAAGGCATTTTTTACAATGTTTTTCTTTTTGCTACTCAGGATTTACTTTTGTTTTATATACACATAAATCTATAAATGGTGAGGATTTTAAAACCTTTCTTTAACTAACCTGTGTAGCTAGTTACATTGGAAAGAATAATTAAGAACTTTAATGGTACAGAATTGTAAGGATCATGAGGTCCCTTTTCTTGGAATTTCAGGTGACAACATAATGCCCTTGCCACTGAAATTCTCATCATCAAAATAAAGCTGATTTCTCCTGTGAAGACCCTGAGTAAGGATGGGATGACACAGAATCTTAAATTTAACAGGGATAAATTTAACTGAGATCTGGATGGGATAAGTTTCTTCCATGTGGAAGTTAAACCACAGCACCCTACTCAAGCTCCATGGAATCAACACATGGAGCCAGTGTCTAAGAAGATAAGGATTATTTAAACACCTTGGATCTCTATATTATTAAAAGGGAAAGTATATATTTAAAGAGGCAAATAAGTAATTAATGAAATGCATGGTGATATTATTAAATATTTTACTCACTAATGCATTACAATTTTTAAACATCACTGAAAAATAGCATCAAGCATTTGGAATAATTAACACTTAAAAATTACCACCAAATGCAAATAACTCATCGTAAAATATCTTTAAGGATACATTTTAATGTCATCTTTAGGGTTCTTTACAATTTACTTTTAAAATTTCCAAACCTCCAGCTCCTCCTGCTTCAGACATCATTTATCCCAGTAGGAGGACAGGGCTTCCTCAGCAGTCGCCTTGGCGAGGGGAAGACATGGGGGTTGATTTTGCTGTATGTGGCCAATTATATTGACCTTTGTGATGGCAAGCCTGGAATCTTGAGTTTTTCTCCTATTTAGGACTCCTTCACAGCAGCATAATACATTGCTGCCATGTCAGTTTGTGGTCTAATATTTTTACAGCCCAGCAATGCACATTTGGAGACTGTGATTAGCATCCTTAATTCCCAGGGGAAAAAAAAAAATTAAAAAGCCTTGTTAGAACTGGAAAGCTGAAGTCTAAAATAGTCCACCTGCTGTTCTAAAGAGTATTATTTTAGTGCCCTGGGGACATGCAAAGTTGTAACCTACTGATGTCAGGGTTAGATTTTATAGGGCTTTTTAATGTAAGTGGTTTTGATAACTTGGCAAAGCATTTTCTGTTGTTCGTTTCTGTTCGATGCTTCTTAAAAACAGCAGTCCAAGGTCCACAGAGACAGTAGATTATAAAATGGATGGAGTCCCATTTCTTTTTCACCATATTTACTTAAGACATTAAAATGATTGTCAGCTAATCTCAAGAGAAAATAATTTTTCCTAGAATTAAGTTCAATTTCATTCATTTTATAATTCTGTGATCACTGAATATAACAGATTTGATTTTCTTATTGTATGACTAACTTTTCATGGTGACAGTAACAGTAATAACATCAACACACAAAAATAATATTAATATACAAAAATTTGTTTCCCATAATGGGGGTGTTTATGCTCCTCATTTTGGTGTGCCTGAGTGACAGCAGGGAGGCAGAGATGTTTGTTTTGTCTTCATTACCTCTTACATTCACAACTGCTGCAATAAAATCCCTCCATCATTCTGAGATGAATCAGTATTCAGGTAAGATCTTTTAAAATGTGTACTTTCCCTGTGTAGGATTTAGGTTTTGGGAGCTACAGGAGGTGTCACTGTCTCCTGTGGAGGAAGTAGGAGCCATCAGTCACAGCCTTACTGATGGTGGGCTCCCTGCATCCCCAGCTTCAGGGGGAATTTTAATCTGAACTTGCAATTTTCTGGAAAAGAAGTTTAGATTATGGGTTTTTTTCTGAAGGGGAGGATCAAAGTTGCTCAGGGCAGAAGGGTTCATTATTAGATACAGGTGATTGCTTCCATGAAGATCTAAAATTTAAGACAATACCTCTCTTTATGGACTATTATCCTTTTGGTTGTGCTTTTCATTTCCATATTAGAGAAGTCTGTTTTGTAATTGTAAACATACTTAGCTCCCCAGATTACAGTTGGGAAAATGTTTGACAGCTCTTTTAAACTTTTTCCATAAAGACTATAGTGTTTATAGTGGCTGGTTTACTCATTATCACCCTTTTTATGTACCTTTAATTGTAAGCAGTCTATGAGTTTCTTAAATCTATTGGAACAATTCTGTGAATAATATCTGCAATTAATTTTCAGCTTGCTGTGCTTGCACACTGTCCTGTACATTGTACTCCTTGAAGAATTTATCTTTTTTGCAAATTTGTTATTTTCTTTATGCTCTCTACCAGTTTGTATATTCGTATGCATTGATATGGAGAACACTCCTTCCTGTTAGAGATGTCAAGTGGAGAATTGCTGGAAGGTTTTTGTGGAAAGAACACTGCAGGTGTTATATAGGGCACCTAAGCTTCCTGGGTGCCCTCAGAGAGAGTACAAAGTTGGATAAGCTTTTACCTGAGTCACAGCAGAGAGTGTGGATCAGATCCAATACTTTTCTTTTCCTCTCATAAAGCCACTGCATTTTTTAAGCCTTTCCCTCATCCTTTTTTGCCTCAAGGATGTTGTCCTTTATCTGCTGGGCTCTTTGTCCTGTGGTTGATCTTGGTCAATTCTCTTGTGCCAAGCCCTGAGTCTTGACTGCAGTAAAATCCATCCTGTGCAGTTTGCTCACTGGGGGTGTGCACAGGCAGGTGCTGGTGGTGGTTTGCATGTGGGGGAACTCCATGGCTTAGAAAGGGTCCTTGTGTGAAATCCTTGCTGAGCCCCACGTGTGCAGAAGGACCAGAACCTGCTGCTCTACAATGAGGGCGTGTGCTGTCCTCCTGTGACCCCCCTGCTGCCCCTCCATGCCTCTCTCCAAAAGCCTGCTTGAACAAAGGAGAAAACTCCCTGTGGGAGCTTTTAGGCAAAAGTGGGATGTTTAGAGGATGTGTTTCAACCTTTGAGCTTATAGCTCTGAGTTGTTTTCTAATTGAAAACCAACAGTGATGGGTGGCATCTTTATTTGGTTGAAATTCTTACCTTTGCTTATTCAGGTGAACGTGTCCTTTTTTGTGCCTTCTAGAAGTAGTTGCAGAAAACAAATCCCAGGTGTTGAATCTTGTTGTTAAACCAAATTTGAGTAACAGTCATAAACCTCAGCATATGTCTAGTTCAGCTTATTTTTCCCTCTTTCCTCATGCAAAACAGGTAGTAAAATAATATATGGTCCTAAAGAAGAGTCTCAGTGATTCCAATTTATCAGAGTGCTTAATTGAGTCTGTGAATTTGGCCTGTTGACTGATGATGATGAAGCTTCTCAGGGGGCCCCCATTAACACTAAAATTATTTAATATTTTATTAATCAATTACTACTCTTTTAGGCAGATAATGCTGTCATGGATGGTCCATTAATAAAATGTATACTAAATCCCTGGAACAATTTTCTAAATGCTGAAAAATGACTGATTAATAGCAGACTCCTACTAAATGTTAAGAAAACAAAATGTACAATTTTTTTGGCACTAAAAGAAAATTACAGGTAACTCCAGATGAAATGATAATTAGAACAGCAAGTGGCACAGTGATGGAGCAAATTAAATCCTTTAGGTATCTTGTGGTTATTTTGGATGAATCTCTACTTTCTCTAATCACTTGGATTATATTGTTCAGAGAGTCAATTTGTGATTGGGGGATTAATACACATATAATTTGACTCTGGATGCCAAGAGAATTGTAGCTCCCAATGGTAAATATTGTCAATTACTTATTCTGGTTGTATAATTTACGATGCAGCTTCCTGATATATTCTGATTCTAATCCTATCAATATATGGTAGTTTTTGAGTCCATTTGTTCAGCTTGGTATGAAATATCATTGTATGCTGTATGAGAAAAAGAAAAAGGGGAGCAGGGGTCCCCAGTTACCTGCTGTTCAGCTCATCACTACTACAGACTGCCCTTGGAGCCTTTTAGGGCTCTTGCCTAATCTCTGTGGTGCTATATCCTTTCTCAACCCTCTTTACAACAGTGAAGAAAAATTAGATTTTTCCATCACAGGGATCACAACCACCTGCAAAGGCTTAAGAGCCTGCACCAATGGTGCCTAATACAGCCTCTTGTATCTGTCACTAGACAAGGAGGTGAGAAAACCAGTGGTCAGTGAAATACCTATCTTTGTTTTCCTCTAAGGCAAGATACTTAAGGATGAGTCTGGCTTTAGATATATGATTAATCCCATTTTAATCAATGTGATTTAAGACAGATACGTTCTGAAGTACCTTGTTGAATATCACTGTGGAGAATGATACACGGATTTTGAGATACAGATATATAAAATAGATCTGTCTGTGGTTTGGGTTTAGATGGTGTGTTGTTTTTTGGGGTTTTTTTCTTTCTCTATTGCCTTAAGCAGAAAAGATACTTACGATAACAAAAAGCTGAAATCTGATTATTACAAGTCAAATTTAGGGATATACTAAACACATTCAAATCTGTCAAATGAGTTTGAGGAAATTTTGGTGCCATTTTAAGTAGCTCAGTTAATTTTTTACAATGATTATTTAATAGAAAAATATAAAGATGGGCTAAAAATAGTTGCACAATGAGCAAGGACTTATTGAATACCTCGAAATTCTGGGACAGTGATAATGGATCAGGTAATGCTGACTAAATGGAAACTTACCACTGATGAGTCAGTAAGGGAAACACTGAAAACCTGTTGGAATAAACACTGAAGCAAAACAAAAACTTGGGGTCCCCAGCCTGAAAGATTTTATTTGGCTTACAGCTGTTTAACAAGTAACAGCTCTAAGGACTACAAGGACTGATTTCAACAAGAGCTTTCCTGTGCATCTTGGCCACAAATTTCTGTTAGTGATCAATAGCTCTGAGACATTCAGATTTTTCCACATGTGGTGTTTGGAGAGTTTTACTTTTTTTTTTCTCCTGTAAAAGAGAGTGGGTGAATTCACTGAACATCCATACAGTTCTGTATTTTTCCTAAATTAATCCAAATTCGGGCTTGCCAGGGTTGGGATTTGTGTTTGTTTATGCATATTATCAACTCTTAGATAAAAGGACACTTATTCAGTCCACCACCAACACCATGGCTTAAGGGGGAAGGAAGAGAACCCCCAGGACATATAAGGAATATATGAAAATCTGAATCACATATTTTTTTTTTATTTACAACTGTAATTTATTTTCTATTTAAAGACAAATTAAATAGGAAGTGAAGGAAAACACAATACAGCTTTTGTTGAGACAGAAAATGGTAATTAAACCACTGAATATCTGCATGATGGGATATTTTTAAAAGGAACTATTCCTTGATTGTTACACATTTTGATTTTTAAAGGAGTGTGAGGAATCTAGGACCTCAGCAACCACTGAATCTGTGTAAGTGCTGGATGCCAAACTGCCCCTTTTGCCTTTCTGCAAATTATCTCTGTGTCTTCCTTGTGTCCTGTATTCTTGCTGTCTCTGTTGAACAAATCCAAACTCTTAAGCGTCAAATTGAGGATGTACAAGTTGTTGACCATCATAGCAAAGAACTGTCAGTGTGTACTGACCTTGAAAAAATATTTTGCTGTGTAACCAAGTTCTTTGTGGCACACAGGTTTTTTGTTTCGGCACAAAATCTGGTTTTGTGTGATTAATGACTTCTGTCTGCACTGTATGTACAGTAGCACAACCAGGCAATGCACTGTGAGAGGCCCATCATTCTCTGAAGACATTTCATCACAATGAAATGCATTTTCAGTTATTATGTAGCTTTTTTTATGTTCTGTTTTGGTAGGAGTATGCAAATATTTATTGCTTTTGTATAGGTACCTCTCACCATTCTAGCTCTCAAACACACGGGTAAATCTGTAGTCCCAGTGAAACTGAAGTTGAACACTGAATCAGTAAAAGTAATACACTCTGATAACATGATGTATGCAAGCATTCTAAATTCTCTAGGAGGGAATTGTTATCTGTGGAAGCTAAAATGTGCCAAATTCACTTTTTGTATCATTATTTTGAAATTTAGGATTTGTGTGTATGTGTAGGGGAGGATAGTTTTGCAGAAGGCAACTATTATCAAGGTGCTGAAATTAATTGGCTGCTTTAATTGAGGTAGATTACTAGCTAATGCTTTCTTGAATACAGTAATTCTCCTATTAAATTATCTTTGAATAATTACCTGAAATTTCTCAGCTGCAGGGACTGATGGCTATTTAATTGCACAGTGATGTTGCTATATAATTACTTAACAAGGTGTCCTTTAATAGTTTAATTCCCCTTTCCAAGGGAAAAAAAACCTGTAAGTATGACTTCTATTTTTTAAGTGCTACAATTTTTTTTTTTTTACAGATAACTTTGTATCTGAAAGAGTAAAAAAAAAAAGCTATTTGTTGACTTGCCTTTAAAAGCAAGTCTTTTGATTGTTCAAGAATAGATTTGGATTCAGAAGAGTTTTGGAAACAAAAAAAAAAATTGGTTAGGCATTTGTTTAGCTTTATTACATATACTTTGTGGTTTGCTATTTATTTTACAGTGTACTTTGAATGAGACATTAGTCAGGTCTGATATGCAAAAACATAATTACCTGTGTGTTGATTTTTGTGGAGCTGTCCGGGTAATGGGACCTCATGTGCTGAGGCAAGGCTGACTAGGAATTTAAAACCTGCATTTCTTGCTCCTGGGAACAGGGTGGGGGGGCAGGAGGAAGATTGTCTGCTTGCTGTGGGTTCCTATCAGCTGGAAAGAGTGAGCAGTGAAACAGCTGTTTCATGAAGATGATGAAACAAAAGCAGAGATCAAAAGAAAAAAATGCTCAGGATCATGGCACAGGGTATCAGTTTCCTTGCTAGTTCAAGGATAGACTGGGTTTTTCACTGACAAGAAATACCCTACATTGAACAATGCAAAACTTAACAGCTGTAAAGGAGGTTTCTGATAAGTCACAACGAGGCTGGAAATGTGAAGCTGGATAGAGCATTCTGGAAAATTGAAGAGAGGAATGGTAGGATCATTTTACCTCTTTAGTTACATAAACATTTTAATCTATATCTGCTGAACATACACCTTACCCAAAACATTTTATTCTGACCTTTGAATAGAATCACAGAATAGTTAGGGTTGGAAGGGATGTGATCCTTCTAAAATGTGAGGCCTTTTAAATTTCCTTTTCAAAACAGAATTATAGGGCTTACTGATCAGTTTGAGTTTCACACTGCTTCCATGCTGATCCACTGAAGGTGTGATCTATGAGCACCTCCACCTGCGAGCCTGGCTCTGTTCTCCAGAGGCCTGGGGCTTTGATCTCTAACATGCCAAGCTCTAGCCTGAATAGCTTGAACATGCATGGCAGTCTCATACAATGGGCCTGGTGCAGAGCACGGACAGAATCAAAATGTGTGTCACTAACACACATTTCTGAACCTCTTTGAGGAAGAGTTCCAAACCCCCTATTTGTCTATGCCTCTTTAAAACCAGAAGGGAATGATCAATCCAGTATTACAGAAATCATCTCTGTCCACAGGGATATGTTTTAGACAAATCTCCAAAGGATAAAGCAGAAGAATGGCTGCACTGGATCAGAGCAAAGACACACATAGCTCAAGCTGTCAGGAATGAAGGCATCAGTACTACATGTTGTTATTTCATGAACATACAATCCTTGATTCATACCATCTCCACTTTTATCAGACTGGAATAAGAAAGGATTTTTTTTTAATGTCCATTGATCTTGCAAGCCCGATAAGAGATATTCATTGCCCGATATTCAGAGGTGTTCAACTTCACAAGATGGCCAGAAAATCAGACATTAAATTTAGGTTTTTAATTAGAATAAAATGTAGGGCTGTTGACTGCATGGGATTTTTGTCAATTTGCATAAATTAGGCTAAAAATTAGGCCTGACACTCTTGTAATACTTTCCTTAATGCTTCAGTCAAGGAGGGGCAAACCAAATAAAAAAAATATGGCTTGGTGCTTGTGTTTTCTCTGAGCACAAATCCACCCTTTTTCTTCCTCTAATTTCTTAGAAGGTTATATCAGCAAGACAGTTTTTTCCTTAGATATGGGGATGCTTGGGCCTTTGTCTCATTTGATCTAAGAAACAAACACAAATGCTGTAATTTTTGTAGCGTGACTCCAGTAATTTCCATCCAAGAAGAGTGGTCCAGGCTGCATCTGGGACTGGAAAACTTCACAGAGGAGTTGAATATGAGCAGAGCTGTTGGCCACTGCTCTCTTACAAATATCACTGGTCCTCCTTCACCCAGAGCACTCAGGCTGGACTCCTCATATTTCCATTAAATGTTTGCAATTATAGGGGAATTATAATTATTGTATATTTGTACTTTACTGTATGCAGAGACCTGAAATTATGACTGGAGCTCAGCTGTGCTAGGTCCTGTCCAGGGTTTTTTTGGTTTTTTTTATGACAATCCCAGAGGCAAAATACTCCCATCCTGAAGCTCCTTGAGCCTGCTGGGGGTAGGTGGTGTGAAGGGTACGTGGTGTGATGTGTAACAGAAGGATTTAGGGACATTTGAGTCATCTCTGCAGGACATTTCCAAGTCTCCCAGAAGTTTTTAAGGCTAGTCTCTGTTTCTCTTGCTTTCTTTTTAGGTTTTTTTCTGTTTTCATTCTTCTATGCTTTGACCTCTGCTTGTTCTTCATCTCTTTCTCCCCCCATGCAAACCCTCCCTTTTCATTCCTGACTCTCTCCTTCACTCCTCCCCTCACTCATTCTCTTCAGCACTGCAGCAATGGTAGTCAAAAGAAGAAAGGCACAGAATTATCTGTTACTAAATGGGTGGTGCTGATGGAAAATTAGGGAGGAGGAAAAGAGGAATTAATTATCCATAATGTAAGGGTTAAGAAATAAGATTTTCCCAACTAACACTAATATCTGAAGAAATCCTAAATTTGTGAGAAATGTTCCTTCTTCCTTCATCAGAAGGCTCTGCAGCTGTACTCTTAGAAAAGGAGAGAGGGTCAAACCTTATGTTTTATCCCTGCTTTCTGTAAGTAACCTGCAAAGAGATTTTTTTTCTCAAGGTTGCAGAGCATCTGCTGCTCCAATTTCTCTGCTTCTTAGGAAGGATGAGGTGTAATTGTAATCTGTTGCTTTGAAATCCTTCTATGAAAGACATGAAAACTGTACAAGGTGTTATTGCTAGAAGGCAGTGTATGTTACCAGTCAGTAACTAGAAGATCCCCCATTAATTTTTGTTTTGTTTATTTTTAAAAAGGTGTGAGACTGATATGGAGAATATGCCAAGTCAACTGGATGAGTCAGCACAGGCAGCACAATGTGAGTTTGGTTTTTTAAAAAGAAAAATATTCACACTCCAACTCAGTTTATCACAATATTACCTGCAATTCAAAACCCAGAATAGAGTTACTAACATTTTCTTAAGTCTTTATTAGAAATGTGGCCTCATGTGCACCTAGTGGAGGAGCAGACAGTTAAGCTACTCTATGTATGACTACTTACCCTAAAAAAATAAAATAAAAACCTAGCCTCTACATGATATTTTTTTCAGTGCTGTCCTTGAGCAAAAACTAATAATGTGTATTTACATTACAGAGTATCTGCCCACTGATTTTTCTTATGAAAACTTCACAGCAGTTATAACCAAAAGCATTTCCCCTTGTAAATACATTTTTCAAATCTGTCTGCATTGGCCTGAAGTCTTGCTGACCACTCAACAGTATAAATAACATTTTTGAAAACCAATTCTTTTCTTCTCTGGAGTGGTAGCACATCAGACATTGGGTCAGTACATATAAGCAGACATTTTTGTGGGCACTTTGGCTTAATAAATTAGGCAGAATGCTGATAATGTCCAAATAACCTACTATAAAATACAAGAGGCAAATCCAGTTGCAGAGTCATTTTACTTAAAGGGACATACAAGATGATAAGTTAGACCTTTTCTAACACTATGCAATGCTTGGGACTGGAGAGTGATTTTCTGAAATTTGAGAGGAGAATTAACATGACATGAAGTTGGTGTCAGTGGGATAATATTGAGCCCCTTTGCATTGTTTCATATACAAAAGGAACTAGAGAAAGGATTGTGGTTTTCCTTCTGGTGTTTTGCTGCTGTGTACTTGAACAAATGTGAGATGGAATGGTGTGACAGGTCCCTTCTGGGTGCCTGTCTCTCTGGCAGGGGTGTCACCAATTGTGTGCTGCTCATGCAGTGCTGGCTTTGGGCTCTCCTTGCCATGCTCAGCTCTGCTGTGTGGGTGCACCCAGGGACTCCTGGGGGGCTCCTTGGAGAAAAGGCCCCTGCTGGGTCTCTGCTGACACCCTCAGAGCTCTCCCCTGCCCAGGCAGCCCCATGGCAGCCTGGTGCTTAATGGGATCCCCACTGGTGGTTAATGGGGTCCCCACTGGTGGTCAATGGGGTCCCCACTGGTGGTTAATGGGATCCTCACTGGTGGTTAATGGTTAATGCTGGTCAACTCCAGCACCTGGGATGCTGAAGCAGGAGATGATCCTCACCCCAGTCTATGACAAAATGTAAAACTCCATTTCTGATGCTGTGTTAAGCAGGGACAAATCAATGAGTTCAGGCCATGAGATTCAGCAGGTCTGAGAGGGTTTCTGTCCAAAGGATGTGTTCATTTCTGTTTCTTGTCTAAATTAACACAAAAATAGGGAAAGATACTGAGACATGAGGTCACTAGGTGACGCAGTTTTTCAGTTTACCATAAAATATTGATAGTATAATTATTAATAAAAATTAAACTACCTTACCCTGAAGTAAGGCAGCTGTATCCTCTTCAGCCTCTTTTCTTGCCACTCCATGGATTTTGACCAGCTGAGTTGTATATCCAGGTCCTTCTTGTCTGGTTCCTTGAATGATCAAGACCTAGGAGACAGTCAATATACCAAGCATAAAATTCTTCAATATGCCAAGTATAACATTACAGAAATTATGTTTTTGCAATGGATGCATTAATCCAACAACTTTAGAATTTTTTTGACAAGGATTTTTATTTGATACTTAGTTTATAAGATACAATTTTGGATACATTTTAGATGAGACAACCTCTCTTTTTGTGTGGAAAGATTGTCTTTTTCTTTCCTGCTCTTAGTGGAGAGCTAGTACTTGTTTCTCTAGTACTTCTTGGGATGATGGGAAGCCAAATTTTGGACATCAGAAAGGTTCAAAATTAAACATCTTCTAGTATTATTCTTGCAAACAGGGTGTTCAGACATTGTAGCAATGACATCTAATGTCAACTCTGGAGGTCTGCAAATATTCTTTATTGCTAAAAGCTATGTTAGTAAGATTGTCCTACCTTTAGATCAGGACTTTATAACTAGGATAAATCTTGGAATAAATTAGAGCTACAAATTATATTATTTGGATCAAACATCCTGGGCTGAAATCAAGTGCTTTGGATAATGGGTTGAACTAGCTCTTCTTTAATTATAATAAAAATCAGTTTTATGTATATATGTCAGAATAGCTCCCTTTAATTTTATTAAAATAAGTTTTGCTAGATTTGTATACAAACTTGTCTCATTAATATTGTGTATCTGGAATAATGTAGAAGTTATGTTGCCATGAATGTGACTTCTGCTTCACAGAAGGAATTCACATCATTCACAGAAGAATTGGCTCTGTAGGTCCTGAAAATCTTATAAGCTTACAGCAATAACTAGACATGACAATTTTTTAACTTTGAATAAGACTTTTAGCACATTGGGCAGTTGATTATTTGTGTACAGCAAGTATGGGCTCAACTGCTTGTGTAATTTCCATGAATAGCAGGTTGCACTCATAAGTGCATCATTAATTAGCTGCTTGTGCTATTAACTGCCATGGAGGTACAGCTACACCAGTTTGCTTTTTTATGAGCTTCTGTGAGAAATTTTTAGTGCTTGTCAAATACATGGGTAGAAAAAGAATAATCAAAAAATCTGGCACTTTATAGATGTGATCCATACAAAGTTGTCTTCATAAGCCAGTAGGTGTTATTTCAAAACTGCTGCCTAATTACAAATTGTCCAAGAGTCATTTTTATTCAGCTTCATGCTGACCTGTAAATCCAGACAATGCTCTCATTTGCAGCTTCAGCTCAGGTGTTTGAACCCCAGTAGTGGATTTCTGTGCAGCTGTGCATCACCAGCTTGGGCACACAGTTCTTGGTTTTTAAATGTGAAGGAGACCAGAGCCCAAGAGATGAAGTCAGTCTGAGTTTCTTCCCTGCCCTCTGTGGATCAGGCTCATCACACTCTGCAGAAGGGCAGGTTATTTGCACAACAGTTGTAGAGGCTCTTCCCCATGAATGAATAAACCATTTAGAATTGTATTTTGTAAAGTGCACAGTCGCCATAAATGGGATGAGTATTTTTTTTTTTCCCTGAATTGGGCTCTTTGTACTGAAATGTGTAGTTAGCACAAATATTCATCCTCCTCTGCTGTACAAGCTGAAAGGGCCCAGAGGAAGCTTGAAAGTGCAAGTCACACTGACATTTCACTCATCAGTCCTTTGCCCTGATGTTGTAACATTGCTGCTCCTCGGCAAAGGCAAAGTGGGGAACACATCCAGCTAATAGGAGAAAAGTTTAACTCTTCATGAGTGGTAAAATTCAGGGCTGAAACAGTGATTTTATATTAATTAAATTCCCTGTTTCACTTTATAATTGTGAGGCTCAGGAGCAGAAACCTCACACAGTTCTGAAGCAAAAAAGATGTGTGTAGACTGCTTATTTGTTGAAAACCTACAGTGAGTGCTACAGTACTTAAAAGGGAACCATAATTGCTCTAAGCTTTTCCTCTTCTGGGGTGTGTAGTACTCTGATCTTCATAATCCCGGGTATTGAGAAACTGAATAACAGTCGTCTTGTTTAAAGTGAAAAACATCAATTGCATCTCTCCTCCCTGACTCTTCCCTGGCAGTATTGCCTTGAAAAGCAATTTTCCCCCAGAAGCACTGACACATTTGTGTCCTTAAAAATTAAGATGTTACATTAGTTCTTCAGATTCTGAAAGCAAATCATCATCAATACTCTTTATTTGAATATCTTATATGAACGTAACAAAGAAAAGGATGCATAAAAGAATAAGGTTTGTATATTTTTGTATAAATAGATGTACTTTTCATATGTGACATTTTTGGTGAAATGCTGCTCTGATCAGAACAGCTTCACCATTAAGATTTCTGTAATAATAATCATCTCCATGAAAATATGCATACTCCTTATAAGTAATACTTCTATTTTTCTAGCCAGGATCTCAGTACATATTTTATTTTAATATATTGCTATTTTCTTTCAGAGTCACATTAGAAATAACTAACAGGCAAATTACTCATGCACATGCTTTAGAGCACCAGAAACAAACAAATAAAGCCCCCCAAGTAATTGTCAGCCCATGTCAGCAATTCAGTTATTAGGATCACATAAACCCATGTCTTATATATTCCACCCAGAATTGTTTTAAGGTCCTTGTATGCATAGAATTTTGAAATATATTATTTGAATATAAAAGTAGATTATGTATTTCCCCTGTGGCTGGCCAAATGTCTTTCCAACAAAGGGTAAAATAAGAAGGCTATTTTTTTGTGTAAAAGAGTGATCTTTTTAGTCATGCTTGATTGCTTTTTCAGGACTGTCTCCATTTATAATGAGATATTCTTGGACTCATTTGAACCAGAAAGTTTAGTAAAATTGTTACATTTTTTACATAAAATACCTTGAATTATTTAAACTGTCTCAAACTCAGTATTTTTGAAATATGTGGTATATATTGGATTTTTTGCTTCGCAGGCTGAACACGACAAAAAATGGAAATATATTTAGCATATTTACAAGAAATATTTGTTTTAATCTTTCATACTTGTCAGCACTTCACACTAATTTAGTCTTATCTGCTGCTAAGGAGTTACACAGTAAGGGATGCACTTGTTATTCAAATCCCTATTAATGTTTCATATCATAGTTTGGCAAGAAAGCTGTGACTCTATTGGGCTATGATACAGGAAGTTTTAATTATCTGTACTTTTCAGAAAACTTGGCCTAGGATGTCTGTGCTGAGAACAATAATGTGAATTTACTTTTATCAGGAGTTTAAAATTACATTATAAAATGTGTTCTGTGATACTGTTCTTATAAGATCTGATGTGCAATGAAATGTGCAGAGCTTGAGGAGAAAATGCCTTTTTATTATATTCTCAGTGCCCTGATAAAATTGTAAGTGTGCAATGCTTTAGGAATATTTATTTGCAGGTAAAGATAAATTTCACATTACCTAAGTTTGTGTTTTATATTGGAAACTACACAATCATCCTTCCATGCTTAGCTTGAGTCTAGTACTTGCATTCCTCTATATTTAGTCTTTTCAGTGTATTTTGTAAAATATTTCATTGTAATGTTAACAGAGCTTACTTAGCAGTTTTGCATTTTGCAGGCAAAAAAGAAAAATCTCTATCAGTTGTAGATCAAGTAGAAAAACCCTGCAACAATTCTTTTCAATGGAACAAGTTGTAGTTCAAAATTTTATTTTACAGTACTTTTATCTTTAGGCACTATGAGAAGCAGCTCTTTTACTTCTGAACCCACAGCAAAAGCCCGTGTCTCGTCTCTCCTGTAATTGTCCATTCTTTTTATAAGATTTATTTTTGCCTGTGGTGCTGAACTGAGAAAGTCACCCAGCTAAAATGTAGTTACTTCATTTCCAAGTAAAAACAATGGCGTTTTCATGTCCACACTTATTATTATTCTGAGAATGTACTAATTTGTTACATCCAAGATGACGGTTAGCCTGGCCCATGAAAGGGGCACGGTGCCAGCTACTGCAGCTCGCTCAAAGGGCTTCTTTCATGGCCAGTGGTGGGACAGAAAGTAGCCCGCAGTGCCTGTGGGTCCGGCAGGCAGCTTGCCAGCAGAGTCATCCTGGTACTGGGCTTTGCTGCGCCGGGCTCTGAATGAAGCTCAAACTATGATTGCACTAAATGTCGGCATGGGCAGCCAAATTTTCGAGCCACCAGTGCTCTAAGGAGCAACTGATAAATGTTTTATCCCTGCGGGCTGCAGTTGATGTTGCACAAGGATTTTGCATGTGCTCAATGCATTATCGTTCTTGGCATTAAGCTTAGATAATTGTCTACTTATATTGAGCCTGTAATAGCAAAATACAAGTGAAGAGGCATGTTTTACAAAGTAAAACTATGAAATAGGTTTAGCTATATTACTATGGATTTTTTTTGTTCTATCCTCCTAAATTTGAATGAGAATGAAGTATGATTCTATACCTTAATGCTGCTCAAACCAGGGTGGTCTCATAATTTTGTTTTACATGCATGACATTGCTTAAGGTCATTAGTTGTAAATCTTAGTATAAAAAGACTGAAAATATATTCAGTACTTTGTAGTTACCGAATACATATTTAAAAGCCTCTATGAAAAGTCGGGACCTACATGGCAGATTTTCAGTAGCTGAATGGTCAATTTAATGATGTAGATTAGCTGTATCTAAACAGTAAATGGAGATAGGCTGTTGCAAGGCTTTGATGAATATCTCTGATGCATATCCCAGTTGATCAATTTTCTAATTTTAGGGATTAGTATTCTGCTTTTCAATCCTAATATACCCTCTGGTTACATTCTATTTGAAATTTAACTTAGATCAGGTATAGCTTCATTTACTTTTTGCTGTAGTTTAACTGTCTAACAAGCACAAATTAAATTTTAATTTGGTTTTTCTCTTTGCAGTGACTGTGATGTAATAGTCTCATTTTTCACTCACTTTTTTCTTAGCATTACCTGACTTCTAATTGGTTATTTAAATCACTGCTTTATATTAAAAGACGGCCTTCAGTATTGCTTTAAATGTTTTGAAAAGTAGCTTGCATTCAAAAATTTTATTCAGCCTAGTTAAATTCAACCCTTAAGTTTAGCAGCTAAAGCTAATAGAGAAAAATTACTTGTTTATCAGATAGATAATTACTGCAATAACTGTATATTATTGTAATAGTTGTGAATAGTATGATCAACTTTTTTAATGTACATTAATTGTTTATGCAGTATCTACTGAGAACAGATAGGCAGCTTTTTGTGCAAATATGAAAAAATATTTAAATAACTTGTTTCAGGAAAATCTGATTTTGTTTTTATTGCTCATGTTCCTGGAGCTAAAGTAGGTCATGTGAAAGTGTGAATTGATTTTTTTTAATGCTTTCAACACAAAGGCTACTAGTGTCAATCCATTTGATAAAATACTCTCCTAAAAACATGCAAATTCAAACAGGTTATGACTACTAATTTTGTCTTTGCAAATTCTGGATCTTTAACATACAGACTAATTAAATATTTGTAATAAAACAGTTAACTCCAGCGGGTTATTGCTGGGGTTTGCAAAACTGCATTGAAGTGCTTTCTTTTCATTTCATTGATAGTGGAACAAACATTTCTTTAATAAGGATACAGCACATTCTAATTTTGTAGCAGAAGCTTAGATAAGGATCAGGCCCCTCTGAATCACTGCTTTGACCTATGACATGGCAAGTGCTGAAGCTCTTTGGCAAAAGAAGAGTTAGTCATTCATTCTTATGCACAGGACTTCCCAGTTCTAAAGGGGCTCTGTGCTTTCTCTCAGATAGACTTTGTTTGTTGGAAATGAGAACTGTATTTTGGCAGTAAAGGACAAGAACTGAAGCAACTCTGCAGGCAGACTCATTATGACATAATCCTTCATTAATCCTTATTCTCTATTAATAGATCATGACAGAAGTTTTGCTTTGGGTGACCATCTTCACCAGCCAAGCCATGAGAGACCAGTAATAGACAAAACCCCAAATAATAGACCCGAGCTCTTCTTTTCGGGCTAACATTTTATTTACAGCCTTAAGGAAGTACGTAGGTGTTACCTTGGAGAAGTTAGTGTGCTAAGTGATCTATTTTCTTCAAGTGCAACCTGGCTTTGTATCTGAGAAATGTGATTCATCTTTTGGAAAATGGATTACTTACGTGACTTACCTGGCAGATAAACACACTGAAAAATTAGGTGTTGATTGCAGACTTGCTGCAGGAAAAATATAGGGATGCAAGACCCCATTAGAGTGGAAGTGGCAGTTAAAAGGGAAAGGACTGAAGAATGACATTTTAAGTGCCATGTGAAATGAATGTGACAAAATTTGGCCAAGAGAAGGAAAATTTGAGAGCTTTGTTTCCGAGAAAGTTCAGGAGAAAAAAACACATAACTGTGGAGTGTTTGGAAATGTATTTTTGTGAAAGTTACAAAACCTATTGTTTTACTTGTCATAAGAAAAAAATACATTTGTCAAGAATAGTGAGGTTAATATTTGCCTGATATAGCAACATATAGTCCTTGGCCGCTCTCAAACTGCCAGAGACAGGCAGTGAAACAAAAAGTGCTGAGGAAAAACAAGTACATTAAATATTTTTCGGGGATTTTTAACCCGATTAAGGTGTCCCTGGTAAAGACCTGGATTTACTTGCATTGGGTCTTGACTGTGCCATGTGCACAGAACTTCCAGGTGAGTTTGCTTATCTGCTGAAGTGCTCCTGTCGGAACTGATGCTGCTGATGATGACAGAGCAGGCTTGTGGGTTTTGTTATACAAATTAGGCTTTGTAACATCTATTAATTTTGTCAAATATAATTTGAATATAAGCCAAAATTTAGTTTCTGAAGCAACTGCCTGTATCCTACAAAATCATTTGTTCATTTAAACTGCAGTCCATTTAAACTGTAATGTGATATTTAAGTTGTTTAAGAGGGTAGACTGGACTACCTCCATTAGCTTCTGTGAAACTGTACTGATTTACATCCATTGTAAATAAGATCACTCATTTTATTGCTTCTTCTTAAGATTTAGTGCCTCTTTGTTATGATATGTGCTGTAATGTCAGTTTGGGAAAAAAGGTGCAGAAAATCCCACTGTTTGACAAACTGAGTGGAAAAGATTTGTATTTGTACTGGGTCTTTGAGGCACTTCCAGGATCCAATGCCTAGAGACACAGGTGAGAGAAACATGTGCAAATGAAAATATAATAATTACTAAGATAAAATGTTGTTTGCTTCTAGCAGGACAGTATTTTATGCCTGAAAATCTCAATATGTATTTCTTTTGTGTAGTTTCTTAGCATCCTCTCCATTCTATTCAGAAAGATATAAAATATGAATAGATTGGTAAATTTTTCCATAGGGAAGGTTTGCCATTCATATAGGAAAGATAATGCAATGGGGTTTACAATTTATAATTTTTATTTCCATTTAGTGTAATACTTTACACAAACAAAAGCCCTACAGTTTCTACGTACTGTGAGAGATTGTCAGCAAATGTGGTTTTCCCTCTGCAAGTAGCATTTATCACTTCAACTTTCTGCTGAGAAGTTTGAATCTGATTTAGACATAATGTGGCCATTCAGATACAGGGTTAGAGAAGGAATAGGAAAACATAATTCAGAATTTCTAAACCATTTATGTGACACTCTTGTTTTGCACTTCTTTGGGAGCATGCACCATAAAACTGACTCTGAGCGTAGTTTCATCCTCTTGCTACTCGACATGTACACAGATAAAGTACTGATAGCTTTGACAGTAGGTGTGGCTACATCAATGCAGTTGAGTGTTCAGATCCTGAGTAGAGCTCAGTGCTTCAGCACATCTGGATTTAATTGTTGCTTTCTGAAGAAGAGATTTCTGATAGTAAGCAGCCCTTTAATCCAGCAGACAAAAGGCATAACAGGATTCAGTGGATGGATGCTGACATGCCAAATTCAGTCTGGAAATGAGATACCAATTTTTAACATAAGGAGTAATTAGCCATCAGGGTGACTTAATGAGAAATAGGCTGGACCATGTCCCATACTGAACTTTAAAACTGAAATATCTTGTATTCAAATAAATTTTATGGCTTGAATGTAAGTAGCAGGTCAGAAGAAATATCTGAATTTCCCCTCTAGTATGTTATATGTGGCTTTAATATAAATTATTGTATTTTTTCTGAAGTTCAATTATCATTCATTATTTAATGTTATACTACTTGATATCACTGTGATTACTGAAGGTTCTGTGTTAAACCAAGAGAAAAAGAATTACATTTTGTTTTCAGCTGTTCAGAACCAGTGGCACTGTGCTGGCTTGTGGCACTTCTGTTCACATCCTGAACAGCTCTTAGTGACTATGCTAGTAATTCTATACTGTCTTTTGCATTTGATATCCTTCTTTTGCACGAAAATCATGGTTTTGGAAAAATTTTCTCATTTGTCCCCATCTCCCTATCAGTCTCAGGAAATAATTGGGGTCAACACATCCAATGAGCCATTTTCCTCTTATGTCACATCTTAGTATTCAGCATTTCTTTGGGCACCATGGCTGGATCCAGGATGTTAAATAGGCATTGACAAAACAGGACTTCACATATTTATTTTTCTTAGACAGAAATTTTTCAGAAAATGAGGTGGTGGGTGTGATGGCTTGCAGACTGAATGATACCATGCTGTTGTGAGAAAAACAGTATGAGGGGTTGTATTCAGAAAGTGGTGAAATAATTTTTCTATGCTGCTTGTCACTGAAAAAAAAACCCCAAAAATAAGAAATCATAAACTACAGCAAGAAAGTTTGTTAGCAGAAGAAGGTTGGAAAGAAAGAGGATTTTTCTAGCAGTTAGGATGAAAAGCCACTGAAATGGTTTACCTAGAGATTTATCAAGTCACCATTACAATCTGCCTCACATGTTGGGCAAACATCTGTCAGTAGGGACCTACTCCCACATGATCCTGGGCCCTGAGGTTAGCAGCAGGAGGGTGAAGAGTATGTAAAGGCCAGACCAGTATTTAAGGTTTCTGGCAGCCATCCTCTCCTTGAACAAGACAATGACTTCTTCAGATAGCCCATAATATCCAGAGATTCCAGCTCTTCTCTGGGCTGTCTCTCTGGATAAGTCAAAGAATCAACATGAGCCATAGGGGACCTTCTCTATTCTGCTTTCCAGGGAAGTTGACTGTGATGACAGAGAGAAAACAGTTATGGACACACTTTTAGGACTTGTAATTAGCCTGATGAAGTTGGCCCTCACCTCCAAAGGGATGATGAGAAGCACCAAAAGCACTGGCATCTGTCTGATCCTGGTCTTTCTAGCAGTAACTAGAAAAGATAAGCAAACCTGACAGGGTAAAGGAAGAAAAGAGCCTGTAAAGCTTGTATTGTTCAAAAAGCTCATTGTTTGGGATGACCAGTTATCAATTCTGTGGGAAGGTCATCATGCTCACAGACAAGGTTCACCTAAAGTCATAGGGAGTTCCCTTCCCCAGGGCCAGCCCAGTTTGCAGGGCACTCTTGGAAGCAGCTGGTGTTGCTCTCCCTGACACATCAGCAGCTGTGGGCACGGAGTTCTTGTTTCACCTGCAACCACTCACGTTTCCCAGGGAATGGAAAATGGCCCTCTGGAGAGGCCTAGACTTCAAGAGTGTTGGTGTGAGAGGACTGAGTTTTCATCTCAGTCAAGAAAGAGGGGCTTTTTCCAAATTCTGGAGAGAACAGAGCAAGGCCACAAAGCCTGGATTTAATGAAATACACTTTGTTCATCTGGAAGGTATTCACAATGGCAAAGATTACCAAAAACACCACCTGGACTTCAAAGTCTTTTCTACCTCTAGGAGGCAGATGCTGCAGAAGTTCAACCTGATATTGTAGTTCAGAATGTCTACCAGTTCCTATAGATATTCATAGCAGAACTGTGTATTTTGGGAAAACCAGTGTAAAAACACATTTATAAATGGCCTTTTGCTTTTATTTTATTTCTGTACCTGTCAACAATCATGAAGGATCCCTCATTGATTGATAGGGAAGCTTAATGCTTGTGTGTTCAGAGAAAGAAATAGAAATGCATGATAATATTTTGGAACCAATGGGTGATTTGCAGATCCCATAAATCCTCAGTGCAGCAAATGTTAGGAGATCTGATATAGAATATCAGATACCAGTTTCCATTCCAGAGTACCTGTGGCCTCATCCTTCAGAAGAACTAGACAGTTATTTAAGGACACTGTAAGTGGGAAACCATCACAAAATGGCCTTTTAGATTACAATGACTGGAAAATTTCTCCAACTCAAACTGAAAATAAAATTCTGAGGGTTTTTTAAAATTATTTTTCTTTTTTTTTTCTATGTGTATTTTTAATGTTAGCTAACAGCTGGACTGAAAACACCTGTTTAGACAATTTTTGGCCTGTCTGTACTTTTTGATTCCCTGAAAAGCCAGGGAAATACTTGTCACATCTTATTTTGGATTCTTTGTGCCTAAGGTAGTTTTGGTTCCCAGGGGTGCCATGTGTTTCAGGCAGTCATTCTGAATTTTTGTTTTTTATTCTGTGGTATTAGACACTGTCTCTAAGCTCTGGTTTTAATAATATGCTCAATAAAACAAAATAATCAGTTGGATTAACTGTTGCTTTGGGATTCTCATACCTAATATGTGCATTCAGTAGATCAGTAAACTGTGAAAAATAAGTTCTTTATTCTGCAATACCCAAAGTGTTTCAAGGTGTAGTGCACAAAGAATTCCATAGCCTGTCCTTTTAGTTAATTTGGGGGTTTTAGTTTGGTTTGGTTTTCTTTTAATTTGTCACATCTGTAGCTTTATGACTGAAGGCAAACTCAGGCATGACAGATTCTAGCTGTTCTATGGCACTGTAGAAATTCTGTGTACTGACAGTGTTTGCTGTGTTAATATTGCCAGGCAGAGTGACCTCTGGCACATGACAGAGTATGTATATGAACTCTGGAGCTCAGGGTAGTTACTGTAAATAGCTTCTCTCCAGCTTCACAGGACAGGGGATTCCCCAGCCTCTTCTTCTGATTGTGTTTCTATGCACTCCTCTTTTGTCAGCTGTAGATGGCAGATCCTTGTTGTATGTATCAAAGCAGTTTCCTACACAATGCCAGCCAGGACCCAGCACTCTCATGTAGCAGGCTCCTTAAAAAAATGCACTGGGAGATGTGGCAGTCAGGCTGTTAATTACCATATAAAGCATCACTTTCCAAGTGTGAGTCTTCCACGGTATCTTTGCTTTTTGGCTTGGCTTTTCTGCTTGTAGCAATGTGTAGAATTAAAGCTGTGATTGGACAGCTGATAAGTGAGCTAGTAGTTAATAGTCTGATGGCAGAAAGTGGAGGTGTTATATGTAGGAAGAGGTCTTTTATTTGTTGCTAAAAGGAGTGATTCTGACTCATTTTAGACTCTGGAGTAGTGTGGGTGAGCCAACACATGGAATATGGTGAATCTAGGTATTTGAAGGAAAATGAATGGAAATTGTCATTTTTTGTGACAGGAGAATGTGTTTGGTACAGTGCCAAGTGAAAACAAGTATGTGCAGATTTGTTCGAAACACAGAAACTTCTCATGTCCCTGGGATGAATTTCAGATTCTGAAAGGAAACAAACAGCCAGAAAAACAGAAAAGAACAAATGTAATTGAAAACATGTGATCCCAGGTCTTGTGCACAGATTTAATTAAGACTTCTCCCTTCCAGTGCCTTTGCCAAACAGTTTTTGTAAACCTCAGGCAAAATATGTTGGCTACTTCACATTTGGAGACACAGGCGTTGATTTCCATGGTACAGAGGCAATCCTTTTGTTCAGAACTGTGTTACTTCAAACGAGTATTTCATGAGGGTGAATATTTATGTAAATTTTGGATATGCTCTGTGTACTGGAAAAACTCTTCCCGAAAATGTGTCGCATCAGTAATGAGTTGTTGTTGGTTTTTTTCCCACTGCCTTGTACCGTTCTTAGAGATGTAAAGCAACACATCTTACGTTTCCTCCCCTTTCTGCACACAGAATAGAAATTACAGCGACAGCTTAGCTTGTTTTGCCTGTGGATCAATGCCAGAAAGCAGTTTTGAAGGTGTTTTAAAATGAAGACATCTGGCAGCTGGCATACTTACAATTCATTTGCCAAAGACAAGTTGCGTGCTGTTGGAATTTTCAATTGAAGGTCACGCACCAGGTAAAAATCAGTCAGGTGGAGCTTGTGTGTGGTGAACCCCAGACACTTGAAGAATTGCTGGCCCAGGGATGTGTGGGTGGGCTAAATTGTGAAGGATGTTTGTCTAATTTTTCCCCTTCAAAATGTGAAACCCAAAGCTAAGAAAAGGTCAATAAATCTGAGGAGAAATCACAAGGCTATGATATTTCAGTGGAACCACCATCAATTAGTTTGAGCAGAGAGTGCCAAAAAAAAAAAAAAGAAAAAGGAAAGATGAATAAGAATCTGACATAATGTTGGACAAACACTCTACTGTCAACTGAGTGGTCACACACTTTTTGCTCTCATTTTTTTCAGTAAGAAATAGCCTGGAGGATTATTTGTACACAGCTTTGTGCTGACAGTGAATTAGTAACACTGTGTCATTGTGCATTCAGTGATTCAGTGACAGCTCTGAGACTAAGCTGTTTACATTAATTGATGTTTAATGGTGTTAATGCAGTATGTTTTACCATTATAAACTTTCTCTTCATCAGTATGGTTACTTAACAAGATACTAATATTTCTAAATCAGGGGGTCTGCACCCACAATGGCTTTACATATGTTTACATGGAAAATACATGTCCTGTCTCTGTGACGTGGGGAAATGCTATTCAATATAACTGCTGCAAGAAATAAAAACATGAGGCCTGAATTCTTCTCTCACTTTAGCAGGGTTTGTGTAAAAGAAGTTTCTTTTGTATTCATAGATACAGACATTTTTATTACTTGAATATAGAGGGAAATAGAGGGAAATCAGGTCTGGGACCGTGTATGTTGCAATATTTAAAAGTTCAGCTGTAGCAGATTTTTCTGTGTTTTGCTAGATTAAAAATTTAATGTGACATTTTAGAATGTTTTTCATCCAGAACTTAGTTAGATATATATAAACCTAAAAGTGACCTAATTTCTTGTGAAAAAATTTTTGAACAATATTGGGTTTTCTGAAGTATAAACATAAGAAAAAGAGTCTTCCCTACTGTTTCTGAGAAGGGAAGTTCAGAAATTAATTGAGCAGCATTATTCACTTGGTAATGTCAGTACTTGCCCTTGTCAATGGAGATTATAGGTTGCTTATTCTGCTCTATAAGTACATAAAAGCAAGCTTTTGTCATATTTTACCCGAAGCTCTTAGGCAGAGGGTCCAGAGATCCCAACTATCCCCTATGGAACTCTCTTCTGAAGCCTAGCTCCCAAACTCCCAGACTGATTGGAAAGGTAACTTTGTTGTTTAGACTATGAGATTTCTGCCCAGGGAATGGGAGAAATAAGGGATGCCTGATACTGATATTCAGTGCAGGACCGTGGGCTTCTCTGCCTTTAAGGGAAGTGTTTGTAAATTATTGCATACCAGTATGGACTCATAGCTACAACACTGTGGAGCCAGAATCCCACAGATCCCAATAGACTGCTATTTATTTTTTAAAAAAAGCATCTCTTGAAGCAATATTTTTTGTCAATGGAGAGTAAAAAATGGGGTGGGGGGGGGGGAAGGAATATTTATTTAAATCTGTTTTCTTACTAGGAAAAGTTCAAGCTGTACCCCTTCTCTTTCTTCCATTAAACTGTAAGCTGCCCCTCTGCTGCTCAGGTTTTGGACAGCTGGACTTCACAACAATCCCTACCAGTTCTCCTGTCCTGTCATTGTGCAGCTTGCAGGTCAAAGGCAGCGTGATCTGGCTGCAGCCTTGAGCACTACTGAAAAAAAAATCATTGATAACTGCTGGTATGAATTACTTTGAACCAAAGACTCTGGTGTCAGATTCAGGTGTACAAAAAAAGTTGAAAGTTTTTCACTTCTTGCGGAGAGGTGTGATTTAAATTGTGTACATGTAACATAGTGTAAAATACTGGATGATTTTTTTGCTTCCTGTAAGAGGGAATGCAGAGTCTAAAGATGAAATATGAAACTGCTTTGAGATGAGGATCTAGAGAAAATGCTGATGATTTGTCACAACTGTTCATCATTGTACTAAACCTGTTTTGTTTTCCTGCTCAAATTCCTGACAGATAATGGCAATCTGACATTCTTACTGTTTTCATTTTACTGCAAAAAAGATCCACAGAGAAGGGGCTGAAATCAAGTAGTGTTATTACATTGCAAGGCTCTTAGTCTCTTAAGATTGATTTCTTGAGTAACATAAGCTGTTTCTACTGCAGTCATGTGAATATCTTGAAGTTGCTCTTGCTTAATGTGAAATTCCATTACTGGCTGGAAGGAGCCCATGGTTACCCTGCTTAACTGTCTCCAAGCACATGAAATTGTGCTTTGCCCCCTGCAGATGAGCCCAGGGCAATCATAAACACTTTGAGGGACATCTTCAAAATAATGTGCCTAAGAAAGTGTTCTGATTTATAATCAAAGATTTTGTTACTTTACCTTGGGCTGTCAGGTGACTGTGGGAAAGAAAATTGTCTTTATAATTTTTGTGTCCAAAATTTATGATCCTTGCCAGCCTCATGCCCCAGTGTGGCAAAAGACTTTTGCACCCTTTTGCACTGCTAGAGTGTTTTGTGTTTTCTCTTGGAACCTGAGCCCCTGGCAGCAGGGAATAACTGAGGTCTCAGGGAATTTTACAGGCTTTACAACACTGCTCCAAAGGTTTCCAGCAGAAGCTGCTTGAGCCTGGCATTGATTTTCTTTAACAGCAGACTTGGTTCACTCTGTGGCCATGTCCCAGCTCTGGTTTATTTGTGTTTTTCCTCGTTGTTTGTCATTGAAGCAGATTGCCTCACATACTCTATGAGAGTTATTTTACTGACAAAATATCAGTATGAAAACTCTTGATTCTGGGGGTCACTTCATCCTGGGTGCCACTGGATCCAAAGTTAAACCTCCCAGAGGATCTTTAAAAGCTCAATGTAGCAGAGATTCTGCTTCAAGTGGTATATCCATAAGGAATGTTGTCATTAATGATTTTTGAAGCTTTGGGGATGAGGATACTGCCCTCATGTCTGTGTTCTAATTATGCTGAAATGTTTAATATAAATTCAGTGTTTTTATTGAAGCCTTTCCTTGGCATAATGATGTATTTGGTTTAGTTATTGTTTCTGTTAATTCTAATGCCCCCTGCTGCTGAGGAAATGGCATGTGGTCTATAAATGGAATTGTAAATATGTTAAAGGATACAAATTGGAGTGCTTTAAGAGTATAAGTGGATATTTGGGAAGCAAGAAGTGATGCTATATTAGAGTGCAATAACATCTTCTGGGCAAAATAAATCCAAACATACTGAAAATAAGTGAGGGATAACTACAACACATCTACTGTGAGAATGTTTATAAACATCTGAGGGTGTGTGTGTGTATATATGAACCACTTTTTGCACATTTCTGGTAGAAGGGATGGAGTAGGATAAGTAAATTTCAGAAAAAGATAAACAACCATCACTGGGAAAGATGGTGAAAGGTGAAAACATCTGAACATTCAGAGATTTTCTTACTTTTCTTTTTTAATTGATTTACTTTTTCTGAATGCCCTTTTTTGTGTTTCAGGGATTTTTTTTTTTTTGTTTGGTTGGTTTTGTTTTGGTGTTTTTCTTTTTTTTTCTTTTTTTTTTTTGTGTATTTTTTCTCCCTTCTTTGAGACAAAACCCATTCAGCTTTGGTAAAGATATGCTACTTTAACAGGAATAAAATGTTGTAGTTACAGACTTGATAGGTGACACAAGTGGTGACACAAGTTTTTATGCATGGAATTTTTCATTACAGAATTTGCTCTTCAGAATTTAATAATACAGAAAATTTAATATGGTTTGAAAATTGCTTGACACAGATTATTAGTCAGCATTATCATAAGGAAACAGGGAGTAAAGACTGTTTGAACAAGATGGAATTTGCTTTATGACCCTGAAGATGTACTTCAGTGTTATTTGAAGATGAGGTAAAAATTCAATAATATTGTGAAAGAAAATTAAGACTATCATGACAAGGTAGAATTAACCATTAGAATGCAGTAGATAAATATGTTGTAGATCTAAATAAATCTCAAGAAGAATAGAATTTTGCTGAAAAAGGTATTAGTTTAAATATAGCAAGAGAGATGATTCATAAATGAATATTCATTGTGAGAGACAACCTTGGAAATGAAGCCAGAGAAAATCGAGTGAATAGCAAAGAAACACAATGTCTGCAATGACTGTTTGATAGGATAGTGCAGTACTCATATTGTGGTCATCAGCAGAAATCTCCTTCACTTGGTGTAGGTAAGGCTGTACCATGTAAAACTCCCAAAAATATAAAGAAAGAAGTAACACATATGTGCCTTTTAAGTATTTTTAACTCATCTATATTTTAAATCTATTTTAACATAAAATCCTTTTTATATCACTTGCATTTCTCCATGAACTGCATTACTTGAAGTGATTTTGTCTTACTCCACTGCTCATCAGAGATATCCATCTGCAATATCTTCTCTCCTATGGGGTGTTGAAAGAGGAACCCTTACCCAAGGATCAACCCAGGACTGGCATAAGATCTCCAGTAGGGCCAGCATTGTTCCCATCATTCTTATGTGTGTAAAAACCACTAAATTTATAACTCTTTGTCATTTAGTGAATTATTTTCAAGCATTCAAATTCTTCTTGTTGAAATTCTTCATATTTTGAATCTTTCTCATAGCCCTATTCAAAAGAAACTAATATATGTATTATATGCACAATGGATGGCTTGAAAGAGAAGTTGTCTTCACTGACAGGAGAGATCAAGTAAAGTTATTTATTTTTTAATTATAACATATATTACATTGAAAACACATATTGTAAGGTAAGTAGGGGAATAGGTTGCCATAAAGTCTGAACTTGAGTGAAGGAAAAAAAATTGTACTGACTTTTAATAATTCACATGCTTTGCCATTAACTCACCCCTCCTTATTTTTTTTTTGGCAATAAAATGTAACCAGGAGAAAAAACAATCTCTCTTATGATCAAAGTGCTCTCTTTCAAAGAGGCAGGGAGAGTGTTCTTTTCTACATCCAAATGGCCACTCCATGGCATGGAGTAAAGGACAGCCATGAGACATGGGCTGCCCCCTTGCCTGAAAACAGGCACAGACTCACAGCCCATCTCAGACACAGAGAGCTGTAGAGAAATTCAGACCTGCACCTGTGGAGGCACCCAATTAAGAGCTAAGAACCCTCTGAAAACCAAAGTTTCCTAATTAATGAAACTTAGTTATGTGTTTGACTTCTTTTTTGGAAAATGCACAGTATGTATTTCCTGAGTTATATAAACTCACAAATAAAAGAATTTTCCTTAAGCTCCTCTAATCTCTTACAATCCTATGAAATATCAGTTCTCTTCCTTCAGTTGTCTGTTTGTAAATAGACTCCACTGAGCCTGATAATATCAGAGCATTCATAGTTTATCACATTTGGAAATGGTGATTTGTTCTCTTACAGGCTGCTCCAAGGGGTCACTCTGTCCATCTCCAGGGAATAATCAGTGTTTTTAGCAGGAGCTGGGCCAGTCCAGCATTGGTACCTGTGCCCTCCTGGGCCAAGCCTGTTGGCACCATCAGCTTCACAGGAATTCTTGGCAGTGTGGAACCTAATTCTACTTTCACACTCAGCACTTACTCATGTACAGAAGACTTTCAAGGACACACCTGAGGGCAGATCTGACTCTGTGTGATTAACACACACAGTCAATTCACAGAACATATTGGAAAATTTTCATAATCAGTAACACAAAGTTTGGATAAGTGTATACTCTGCAGTATCTTTACCACAGAAATTTTCTGTTGCAAGCTGCCATGCTCAAGTATGCATTTCTTTTATGAATGAAGGTCTTTTGTGCATCAAGATTAAAATCCTCTGCCTCTCTGCTATGAAGGGGAAAAAAAATCTCTTTTAGAGTGCAGTTCATGTAAACCATTTCTTTAAAAACAGAGCCCTTAAATAGCTCCAAGTACATTTCTGTGTATGACACATAAATGTCCACTAATTGCATGTAGGGAGAACTGAGATTCCAATAGCAAATTCTGTAAAAAGTAGATATACAAAGAAAAGTGGAAGCATCTGTTTAATATATACGACATTAGAATTTAATTTTACCTCTGTGATGCTTTTGTGTAGCTGCAGTGTTACAGAGGAGCACATAAGCATAGTAGTGCAGTGTCAGCAGGTGCATGCCACCAAATTACTGCTTTTAATTTGCATATTCATCTGCTAAGAAGCATGTCATTATCATATCAAAGGGATACTAAGCAACATCTAGCTTCGAGAGATGTGGCATAGTTTCAATACGAGCAATTAATGCAAGATGAGGACTCTCTTTTTGTCATGTCTCCCAGGGCTAGCTGTAATCGGGCTTATTATTGGATACCAATAAGACTGAGGTACCAGTTGGCAGAGAATGAGAGAAGTACAGAAAAACAGAGCTGTATGAGGTGTCTTAACTACACACTTGATAGAAAACCAATTCTCTGGTCACTTTTTGAAAACAAAAGCTGCTGCTATCTGCTGAAAAAGTCTGATCAAAGATAAACATTATATGTGGCATATCTTTAAAGGGAGACGACAGAGAAAAAGTTAAACCAAAATAGGATATATTTTCCATGAAATGAATAAGTAAAGCTGACTAATGAAATGCAGAATCGAGGCTCTTAGAATTCCATGCTCTTGGAGAAATGGATTTATAAGTAAGCTTTTATTTCAAAGATCCTTGTTGCAATAGGTCACTACTGCGTGGGACAAAGAGGGTAGAGGAGATCATAATTCAAGAAGGATGGCCACTGTTCTGTGCAAGGCATTGTACATTGCCAGGGGTCACAAACAGGAAAGTAGATGGAGTCTTAACATGTTGAACGAATCAATATTCAACAGTAGTTTCCCATGGTAAAGATCATTTTGATGGACTGTTTTGAGAAGATACGCCAGGAAAAAAAAAAACAAACAAATTCTCTACGTGCATGAAGAGATGTACCTAAGGATATGTTGGGTGAGCCTGGGGTCTGCTGGGCTTGCCCTCCTGGGCTCAAGATGTAGGCAAAAATAGAGGAGGAAGGCGAGAGTACGAGGGCATTACTGACAGAGGGACATCTTGTGAGCTTTCACCGTTAGGCAAGGTCCTTCTAAAACTGATTTAACATCTGTGCTCAACAGCTGTGGGTAAAATTTGGGCAACAGTTTAGACTTTGGCAAAGACAAGTGGAGCCCAAAATGTGATTGATGGCAGACTGCTCAGACCAGTATTCAAAGGGACAACCAGCCATGAACTGGTTAATCACATTTCAGATTTTGTTCATCATTTATCTCTTGTGGTTTAGCTCTTTTAAAAAACCTAAGCTCTACAGCCATCAAACGTGGCCGGTTTTGTCTCCACCTCCTGAAGATCTGATCCATAATGTAGTTTAGTACTGCTTGAATAAAAAGAATCCTGAACTACACTGACCAACTTCATTTTTTCAAAGAGAAGGAAACTTTTCCCCTTTTTGTCACTGGGCCAGCATCTTTTGACACACAGTAGGTTTTTAGGAAGTTCTCCTTTGCATCTTTAGTACTTTTAACTCTTTTCTTGCCACTGAGACTAATCTCCCTGATTAATTTCTAATAATTTCAATGAGGTTAGGACTTTACCACTGTTGAATTGGATTCATGGCTGTAGCTGCCCCAGCCTCATGATAATGATCAGTTGTTAGTGGCAGTTAGTCATTATACTGTGGGAATGAGAAAGCAGCTGTAATGTTTAAATATCATGATTATAAGGTTAGTAGTAGTTTTTCAGGATTTATGCAATTATGAATAGGTACAATGACATGTGCTTCATGTCAGCAATATGAGTACAGATAAACAAAATAGATGTGCCACTTACAGTGACTTTTTTTATCTTTTCTAGACAACTTTTGTTGTATTTCATTCAGGTGCTAATAGTCAGCATTTTACAACATGTCTTGGTACACTTAGTAGAAGATATTGTCATAGTCCTTTATTGTTTCACTGGATTAACTGGATAATCTTAATATTGGCATTTCCCTACATTTTGAACTCTTGGGAACTAACTGTTAAAAAAGTTTTCTGTCTGTCATATCTATAGTAGTGATTGTCCCGTTATGATTCACATTATAGCTGACAATAGGAAATTAAATGAACTTAAAATTTGTATTAATAACCACTGTGAGATCTTGTACACTCTTTCAGTGTTTCAAAGATTTCAAAATCTCATAGTTAGAATTGGAACAAAAAATTTCAAAGGTACTTGCAGTGTTTTCAATTTTTTTAACACAATACCATTTACCATTATGGTAGGGTAGGCTAAAATCTAAAGGCTTATAAATTTTTAAATAATCATAATATTTGAACCTTAAATAAAAAAATGGAGAAAGGAAATTTAGAGGTCTCCACTAGAGTTCACCACGAACATCTTGCTTTCTTTTCACAAACAAATCCCTGCAGGGTCTCTAGTGGGGAAAAAAAAAACAAATTTCTGTCTTACTATAAACTTTTATAGTCTAATTTTTTTCCATAAGTGATGAAAAATCTTTTTTAAATGAAAAATAATGTTGCCACCATGAAAATATATTAATTTCTCACAAAGGATTAAATTTTAAGATTTTAGAGATGTGAATCATTTGCTGTAGTCTTAATCCAGTTGTTTTCATTCCAGCAAAACTTTGAGTAATTGAAGGAAATTATATTGATGGGGGAAAAAATACAATTGGGTTTTCTCATTAAAATTTGCAGCCAGAATTGTAATTTGGAAGGATATGTTAGTGATAACCTAGATTGTAATTCCTTAACTGTGAAGTCTGAAAAGTAACAGAGGAATACTGAACACTTTATGCTCCTTCAAGGCTCAGTCTGCTCATGAGTACATTTTTTATATTCTCCACTTCTGTGAAGTGTTATGAAATATTATTACTTACTAAAATCATAAGTCACATATATTTGAGAAGTTGCTACAATTTATTGCTATAACTTGTATGGAAATCAGGCAACTCTAATTGATATTTTGTCTTCAAGATGTGGCTCAAGAAGGGACTCTAGATTATGTGAAACTACTGGTTTTGGTAGCATTTAAAGAAGTATATTGAAATAGTGAGGAAGACTTTTTGAGAAACTATTGCTTATTTAATTTTAGATGTTTAACACAATACATATCAAGATAGAGTAAATTATTACAAGATAAAAGAGACAGTGAAGCAAAGTGAAAATAATAGGGGTTTTCCTTGATAAATTATGGTATATAATTTCTAATTCTGCTTATAATTTGGTATGCTATTTTTATCATGCCAAACCTCTCAGGTAAATAACAACTCTTCATACTGACAAACTCTCAGAGTATTTCATAAAACTGATCTAAACTGTATTGCCTTAAACTTAGAAAATATGTACTGTTAAAATAAATATTATTCGAATTATTACAGAGAAAACTGGACAACCTCCTTCAGGTCCCTACAGTAAGTTATATTTGCCTGCATTCAGTCTTGCCTCTCAAGTAATTTTTTAATTGGATGTAAAGAAACTGGTGTAGTTTACTTTAGATAAGCATTATTAATTAAGTGAGATATTAGTACATTTTCAAGTTTCTCATTTGGAGGTTTGACATGTCTAATGTCAGTGTTGTGAACAATAGCACACATTAATTTCATTCCAAAAATTAATTGGAATAATGATATTGGTCATGCCTTCAGCAGCATTTTTTCTTCAAGACTGAAGATGCAGTGCAGAACATATATTTAATTTTAGCATAGTGTGTTTTTACTGAAACTTTAGTATCAAATATCAAAGCAATCAAATATCAAGTAATATCAAAGTCCAGTTAAAGGCTGTGTTGGAGGCTGTGTTGTGGTGTTGTTCTTCCTGTTTGCTGGGGAAGAGGAACAGATCATAAAATGTGTCTGTGAATTGTAAGGGATGATTTGTGCACATTTTTCTGCTGCATTCTCTGATAGAAGGGCGAAGCTGAAGCAGCTAAACTCATTTTTCCAATGCCATTTTAGACTCGGGGGTTGAAGGAGAAGAGCCCTGAGTTATGAGACTAGAACTGTATTGTCATGATGACAGTAAAATAAGCAGTGACAGAGACAGCTTGAATTTTACTGTAACAAATGTCCCCCAGTCATGGAGCATTTTCCATGCAATCCCAGACTCCTGGATCTCTCTGGTCCCACTGTTTGGTGATGGTTGGCTCAGGCCAGCCCTTGCCCGCACGTGGCTCTGCTCTCTTGGGGTCCAGTCCTGCCTGGCCGTGAGTACCCTCAGCTCCCTGTGATGGTTTCTGTGGGATTGGAGGACCTCACAGGAGGGTGCTTGATGCCTTACAGGATCAGACACTGATAATTGAATCTCACAAGACAGAGGTGCAAGAAAATTGTTTTCTTTCCAATTTCACTCTGCTGAAGTCAGGCTGACTTTCCACAGCATGTTTGTAAGTGCCCAGGGCCAGATCCTACAAGAGTTTTGCAGTTGTCATTTGCTCCATTAAGAAGTGAGGATGCTCAGATGATCACTGGATTGGACCTGTTTTATTGTACTTCATTATTTCTAAACCATGATCAAAGCTGTTATTTTTCTCTAAATCTATTAAAGCTATTGCAGATCATCTTCAGATTATGAGAAATGAACAGAAATGACACTGCAGACTATGTAGTATCAGTTATTTTTATTCATAAATAAAGTTTACTGTGTATTCCTAAAGTAGCAGAATTTAAGCAAATTATAACCCCACATTTTTTTTTCAGTTTTCTTTAAAATAGAAGGATGATAAATTCTTTGAAATAATAATTTGCTTGTTAAAATGAAAAGGTTGATGTAAGAGTGAATTAAAGCACATCATTTTAAACATGATCTTTCTAATACAAATGGAATTGCTATAAATATACTCTGGTTTTATTGTTGAGTAATGTGTTCAGTTATGCCAGACTAATAACTCCTCAGCCATGTACAAATCTACATTGTTTTAATGGCAGTAAATGTTCTAATCGGCTCAGCTGTAGCTCGTGGTCATAACACAGTGGCTGATGATGAAAAGTACATTTTGACTTACCACTTTTCATTTAATGTTCACATTTTTATCCTCTACATAACACTGCTTCTAATAACTTTCTTTCCTGTAACAGATCTTTGCTAATTCTGCATGGCAGAAGCATCTGATTTTCCAGTGTCAAATGTTTTTTGCTTAGTCTTTCATGTATGAACTCGTCAGTTAACAGCTGAGAACTTGGTGATGATGAATAAGGTTGCATATTTTCAGTCTTCTCCCTCATTGTCTTTTCTCTCTAACCAAGACTCAGCAGGTGAGACTTCACCAATACAGGGCTCTTTTTCCCAAAGAATTATCTTCATGCCAGCTGTGCCCTGCTTTCAAAAGAGATGTGAAGCCATTCTGGAACTTGAGACATGAGGGATTCCAAGGAGAAGAAACCAGAAACTACCTCTGCTTGTGATCATTACAAATCACTCATGAATGAATGCTCAGAGATACTTAACCCCTATATGACTTCATCAGTTGTTCAAGCATTAACTCTACTCCTGCACTGATGACTTTATTCCCAGTTTGCAGAGAGCATACTGAAGCTCTCAGCTGAAGTGATTTAGCCAAGGCTGTATATATCCCATGCCAGGGATAGTGTCAGATCCCAGGACTTCCTGATTCTTACACATAGACCTTTATAGTACTAGAAAAAATGACTAATGACTGAACAGACACTTGGAAGACTTGCAGCCCTCTAGGAGAGTTAGCAGACTAAAATGTAGTATGCACCATTTTGAGTCAATGTTGAGTAGAATATACAAGATTCTTTTCCCTGTTGGCACTGTAAATGCTAACAAAGCTGTAAGCATTAGTATTAATTCCTGGTATTAATTTATCTGCTAGCATCAGGTGTAGTGAGTCTTGTAAAGAAAAGCCAATTCCAGCTCAAAAGCATTTTGCTTTGTTTTTTCTGAGAGGGCCAGGACTGTTTGCTCGCCTCATAAACTGGAGTTTAGAGGCTTCTGGGAGAGAGGGAAGAAGGAAGGAAGGAATTGGAAACAAAAATATTCAAAAAAAGAAAAGCCATGGCATTTTCTTTACAACCCTTATTTCACATTTTCCACTTTTGTTCTGTCCAAGATATAATTCTATTTACAGTATAATATATTTGGCCTTCTTTTTATTTGCAGAAAGGAGTGTATGATATTTTTAGGTGTTGAAAATAAATGCCAGTACTAGTGCTGTAAAATTTTTCAGTGCTGCTCCGATGTGTGGCTGCTCTGAGGACACCTGAAGGAAGCAGCTCTGGTGGAGTACCTTGGCAATTCTCTCCCTCTCCCTGGAAGTGCTGTCTGTATCTACACATGGTTTCTTTGTCACCACCTTCCTGAAATAACACAGAAACTATCATTATCAGGCTCAATAAGGAAAACTACCTTTGGAAATGTTCTTCTGGCATTAACAGTTACATTAACTCACCTGCCAATGCTCAGATGAGCTGCTTACTACCATAACCTGTGCAGGGCAGGGAGTTGGACTCGATGATCCTGCTGGGTCCCTTCCAATTCCACTTATTCTGTGATACTTATTTGTCTACATCTAATCAACAGAGAATCATCACAAGCAATTCTCTTTCTGGGGTCTTTATAACTTCTCGAAAGACAAGCTGAACTATTCCAAGCACAGAATAATGTGCCATTGTTCACTGTATAATGTCTGTACTTGGCGTTCCTCTGATTTTATGTTTTGCACTAACCAAGGGCTTTTCATAGTAGAAACATCTTTGAGTTATTTGCATCCTTGGCTTTGAGTCCAAGTAGAATCCAGCTGGCAGTATTTGTGTTTCCTGTTTATTTGACTTAGTTGAGATTACTGAAAGGGAAACTTGAGTTTGTACCACTGCGACATGCGTGTCGTAGAATTGAAAGTGAAGTCATAAACATGGTAGATGGTAGCTTCAAATGCTGCTGCTCTTGGGATTGAATTTTTTCTTTGAAATTGGGGGTTAGGGTCTGGAATTTTTTTTTGGTTTTGTTTTGCATTTACAAGTGAAACAGTAGTTTTCCTTTCTGTACATATTTCATCATGTAGTCATAGACAGGCAGAGAATGTGAGCTACTTGGCCTTTTAGCAAAAGATGTTGCTTCCAGTATGAAGGGCTTTGGGTTTTATTTTGTTCTTTTCCCTGATCACCTGGAACAGGATCCCATACAAATTTCTTACAATGTCAATGTGACAAAGATCTAGGGTGAATGTGGTTACATATGGAAAAGTCACTGAATGTGTGGGTGTGGATGAGCAGACTCTGAAACTTCCAGCACCCATGGACTGGGGCTCATTTGTGTTCCCTGTGGACCAGAAGTAATGATCTACAGTCCATCTGCCAGCAAACAAAAGCATTCCTTCTTTGGTGCTGACATGGTTTCTCTGATAATAGGTCTCTTAATAGCTGGAATTTGTAAATCAAAACTATGGTAAATATATCAACGGTACAATACTTTCCATGTCTAAATAAACAGGGTTTTTTCGCTTTCACTTTTATCTTCAGGATGTCAAGCAAGAGATTAGAAGGCAATTTTGAAACTGAAGGGGGGGGAGGGGAACTATGATGTTATTCTGTAGAAGTTATTTGATTGCTCTTCATAGTCTTTTCATTACAATTGGCATTTAGAAACTCAACCACACATGCCGCTCCACACCTTTCTACATGATACTGTTTCTTCCTGTTCTCCTTATCTGTAACTGTGATGATGCACAGCTTTCTCCTATTTCTTTCTTGTGGGTTTGTGCAGTTTCTTGATGTTTGTGACAGGCCACGATAGGGGAAGCTTTTATCACTGTGGGGTTTGGAGGCCTCAGTAAATTGAAAATTGCAAATGAAATCCACTGGGCTTGAATTCATCAGCTATTATGTCAGATGACCTTTGGCAGCTGCTGATAAAAATGAGAGAATGTTAGCTCTGATCCAATTTTCAGCACTAACCATTCCTTTTCAAATCCATTCACAGTCAGGCAGCAGACACATGGGAAGTGAAAATGATAGGGTTTCAAGAGAGCTGCATTGTGTTGCAGATTAAGATTTTCTCCCCCTATTTCTAGAGGTCGGCCCCCAGGCCCCTGTCTGGTATCTACCTATTGTCCAATCAGTTTCAATATCTGCTTTAGAGGACATGTTAGCCATCCTTACAGATAAGTGCTTACAGGAGAAAATGTTGGACTTAATAGTTTTGCTTAGGAGGCGTCAAGGGTCACAGTGTACCAATATTGACTGGCACATGTTAGTTTAATCTGACATTCTTAGGGATGCGACACTAGATTCTTTTGGAGTTGTTGATCTCTGAGATTTTTGTTCCTAGGTCTAGGTTTCATAAATTTTATTTTTCTGTAACTGTTTATATTCATGAGCCGCTGATATTCATAAAAAAGGCTGCCATGGCTGGACCCAGGCAGCCCTTACCTCCTACCCCTGTCTTAGGGGTTGAATAAATTATGTTGCATGATGGTACTGTGCTCTTTCTCCTTAGGGAAGCTGGGAAGATGCAGGCATTTTGTCAGCACTTGTGAACTATGCCCTATGGAAAATTAAATAATCAGGCTTTCAAACCAAAATTAATACAATAAATATAACTTTTATCTGGGTTAAGTATAAATTTTGCCTTCAGAGGTCTTGAAGCCCCCTCCCTCTGCCTTTGGCTTCCTGAAGCATGAGGAGTGCACTCAGCACCTCCAGGAGCTGCTCATGGGCTCAAGGGCTGAACCTGAGTTCAGAATAACCTTTTAAACCAACATCATGTTCATGTATGTGCCCCACTCCCTATCAGCTTTTCTCTTGCTAGTTTAAGAAGGAAAATAATGAAACTGTGGACTCTGTTCCCTCAAAAAGTAATCTATATCATTAAAATTTAAAAGTTTTAGAATAGCACCTTGTACTGCTTAGTTCTTCAGTTTTTAGAGACATAGTTCCCATTGAATTCTCTTTTTAGAAGGCAATAATGATATGTAGATTGGACTTGTTTGGACAAGAATTCAAAAATCAGATTCTTTGACTGATCACACTGTCACTCTTCAAAACATCGCTGTTAGGTCTTCATTGGAAAAGATATTCCTAACATTCTTACCAAAATGTTTCAGAAGTACAGTACCATCTTAAAATTGCATATGTTTTATATTTAACATTTTTACTGATTCCCTTAGCTAGAGTGTGAATAAATATTCAGTGGCTCAGCTTAATAAATAAATAATTTAAATTTAATTTATATAATAGGGTAAAAAATATGAATATAAATAAAATCTAAGTACTAATTTTTAAAATAAGTCAAATTTTCTGTACTTGCTTCTGTGTAGCTATTGCTGGTCTAAACATTGGAGAATGAGAAAAAAACACACTGTTTTAAAGATTAATCTCGATATGCACATGCACTGATTGCATGTTGATCAAATTAAAGCTAAATCTAAAGCTTATGAAGTTACATTTTATTTATTTCTCTAAATCACATAGAAAACTATTTCATATATAAGTGTAGCTGTACCCTATTATTGTAGGAAGTTTTATAGTTGACTGAAAGTAATCACCTATTTTGCATTTTTATGATGTCATATTTTCCAAATCTTAATTTTAAGACATAAAATTTGCATGGCAATCATTGTTATCCTTAGATCTGTTCATATATGAATCATTGAGAAGCCTAACTGCAGATCTAAACTCTTCCTCCCTTCTCTATCTCTCCAGATAAAAGAATAAAAAATTTCTTTCTCAGTTTTATTCCCTGATCACGTGAATTTCTGATCTCTGCAATGGTACCTCTTAGCATTTTATAATTTTCTATCACAAGTAAGGAATTCTCAGGAAATTTCAACAAATCTGAAGCATGTATCTGTTAAATGTCTTCTTATGTAAAACTGTGAGATTGATGGAAAGTGAGCTAGAATGAGATTTTTTAAATAAAATTCCCTTCCTGGAAGCAGACATTTTTGCAGCCAGCAAGCAGAAGTGGATGGAGCTTGCCATGAAGGCCAAGGCCAGGGTGGGGATGTCTGGGGCACTGGAGAAGGATTTCCCTGGAGTTTGTGCCTGTTCCCAGGCACTCCTCTATTGTGGCTGTTGAGTGTCCCAGTTCAGTGTCCCTTTCCTTCTAGGAGTCCTGGAGTGTGAGGAGCTGCTGCTGCTGCTCATTTCTTTGCTTTTAAGCACCCTGATAAACTTCCTGTGACAGTGTTCTTTCATGAGGAAGACCTGGAATTTGTCTGCATAAAGTAAAATACTGGTACAGGTGATTTGGCTGACTTCTTATGTATCCCTCAGCTGAATATTTTTACTCACATCTTAGGTCTTGAATAAGTCAATGAATAATGAAATTGAAAACCATTATGTGGAATTATCATCAGAAAAGACAACTTTAGGTCATGTTCACAAAGCACATATTGGCTAAATTTGATTAACATATCTAGGTCTACTTTCAAATCCAATACTCAATTTTGAAATCTATTAAACAGTGGTCTAACAAAATATAGCACGATATTTTCCAAGGTATTCCAGAAAATAGCAAATGCAAAAATAAAGCAGATTTTTTTTTTTAATGATGGTTTTGGTTCTCATTTTTGGATCTATATTTTCTATTAAACATTCCAGGATTTCTCCAAGTATTTAATAATTTGTTAAATTATATGACACTGTAATTGCTGTATTCTAGTACTTTAAATGAATGGGTTTTTTTCTATCGAAGTTTTGCAGATGATATTTTTCTAGGCAAAGTCTGCATAGACATGAACTTCCCTTTAAATCCTGTAAACCTGTCCTAGTAGAATGTTTAAAATATGGTATTAATGGTTGTGTCAAGCTTAAAAAGAGTTCCTATGAAAATGAAAACCAGTCACATTAAGTACCCAGTGAAATGCAGTCCAAAATGTGTTTCTAACCCACTGTTTCTGAAACCCAAAGAATACTTGGACGACTTAAGTGCCCTGAGTAACAGAAGAAATGGGTTTCTCTTTGATAAGCAATGATTTCTGGGCAGAAGTTTTCTAACACTTCCTTCTATCTCCTGTTTGCCCAGAGCAGGGCAAGGGCTGGCCCAGGGACCACCTTCCCTGCTCTGTCCATTTCTTTGTGTGTCCTCTTGGCCTCCTTGTGTTCCTCTGCAGGTGGACACAATTTGGCTCCAATGTTTTTAAAGCTTTATAAATCCTGATCCTAAAACCTTGTATCCATCAAAACATACATCAGAATCTAACTACCTACTTTCTATATATTAGTGACTTTTAAACAAGTGTTCAGCTAGTCTAATTATAATCCAAGCAAGATTGGTTTGCTTGTTGCTTTGATATGCATCCCTTTTAAAGAGTGATTGCAAATGGGGTTAAAATCTGATGCTGGACCTGTATCAGGTAAACTATGTAAATACTGCATCCATATTCTTGTATTAATATGCAACAAAATTTTGAGGAATCCTTGCTCAAAATGAAGTCCAGGTGCACTTACTCAAGAAATGTATAATGAGAAAGAATAGAACATTTATCCTGCAGAGCTCACAGTTAAGTGGAAAAAAACAATTAGTGGCAGAGTATTCATGGACAGGGGAGAACAGGCATGTAAATGTGTAGGCACACACAGAAATTTTTTCATTATTTCTCAGTATGTTTAAATATTGTCATTTGAAGAAGGTGCTATGGTCAAGGAATAGGTGAGGAACATGCTTGAAAAGAACAAAAAGTTGTATATTTGCCTGATTCATCTTACTGGTTTGTTAAGGGACCTTTTCTCAATTTGCAATTTGATTTAGTCTTGTGTTTATGTGTCATCTCCTAAATATAGACACCAACTGTATGTCAGATAAGTACTATTTTATTTTGGCTATCTCAGCTTCCATCGATTCATGTACTGCTTTTCATAAAAGAGGCAGCAGGATCAATATTTGTAATAGTTAAGTTAGTTTTTCAAAGCCGTTAATCATTCTCCCAGATGACTTTTTCCTTCAGTGTTCAACATGACTCACATCTGGAAAAAACCCTTTTTATAAACAATGTTTTCCTCATCCTGGTATTGAAAAAAAAAATGTGTGAAGAATTTTGAAGTAAAACTAAAGTATCATGTGGGGAGGATTTCTCATATGGAGGTTGCTATTTGTCTCTTGGGCTGTTTACTGCTCAGGAGAACACCAAGTGTATGGATGAAAGTCCAGAATGACTTCACTGGGCTCAGTGACTTGATTCCAGTGCATGCTGGGGTAACTAAGATTAGATTTTGGTCACTTACTGTGTCCTGTGTTTTCCCCAGCGTGAGACATGCAGTTACCATTTCAGTAATCCTGCAAGGAGTCACCAGGAATTTTAGCAGTGCCGTGTCAGGAAAGCCCTGTTTGCTGTGCTGTTCCTCACGTGTTTCACTGCTGACTCCATCCATGAGCATTTCATGTGTGCAGGTGTTTTTTTGAATGATGCCTCAGTGATGACACACTGAAGCTATAGAGCAATTAATGCTGCTGTTAAAGAAAATATACTTGCATCTATTTAAGAAGGGCATCTGGGGGAAATGCTGTTAAAAATCTTTGAGTGTTCAACTTTGAAGGGTTATAGGGAACATATGTGCAAATGGAAAATTAAGGGAAAATACTAAAACATGCTTAAATCTGACTCAGTTTTAGGAATGACCACTCATTCAAAATTAGATAATACATTGGACTTAATCTCTTAACTCAGTTAAGAGTCCTTAAGTTGAACACTAATTTATGTGGAATCATACTTCCATATAGAAAAATCACAAATAAAAAAAAGATGCTATATAGCTGCCTAGATTTTTATTCATTGCAGAAAGAATATTACTCTCAAGATGAAAAATATTAGGTCATTCAAGAAGTTTAAGATGCTTAAAGTCCTGTGGAAAAAGTAGGCAGCCATCTCAAAATTCAGATTTTTGGCCAAGTTTCTGCCTCAGAGGTATTCCCACAGCTATCTTTCCACAGTGGCATCAAGTATTCCTGAAATGTTTATTTGCTATGGAGCATGGGTGTATCTACTCATTCAGATTTTCTGCAAAGAGAAAGGTGTGAACATAGACTTGAAAGGTTGCCACCAATAATGAAGAGGATCAGTGGGATCCCACCTGCAGAGGGTTCATCCCATAAAGAGCATCAGTAAAGTCTTGCAAACAGGGGATCCTGTACCAAAAATGCTGGATTTTCTTCCCAGTTCTTCCCTGTGCAGCTCTGCACTACAGACACCACTACAGAGCAGCTCTGTGTGATTTTCTAAACTAAAAGACATAGTTTTCAGCAAGCTGTCTTGCTGAAATTATCAAAATTGTTGGATGGTCTGTAATTACAATTTTCTATCTTCATCAGGTGAATTGCGTATTTTTTTCTTCCTTTAGAGGATGCAGATGCTTTGCAAATGACTTCTGAAAAGGAGTTGTACAAAGAAATCAAGTTAATATCTTGGAAGTCTTGTGTGGATGTGATGCTGAGATGCTGGTGAAATTACATAGTTAACGGTGTAGGATGAAGCACAAAAAGCCAAGATGTCCCAGAATACAGTTCAACAATCATTAATTTTTATTTCATTTTTAAAGCAGTAAAGACATGAACAAAAGAGAATGAGAGCTATGCTGGTTCATACTGTTCTGATTTTATGCTGGTTGTCCTTGCTTTGTTGTGCTAGAAATAGCTACGGAAAACAAGTAATATTTCTGATTGATTTCTAAGATTTGTGACACCAGCATTCTCTGGCAAATGTTTTTCTTCACATTTGGGAATGAATGAAAGGAGAACTTTGCAAATACTATAGATCTGGGTCTACAGTATTTGCAAAATCTCCTGTAACTTTGGGGGGTTGCTCTTTGTTGCTATTGTGTGATTATAAAAGATAAAGCATTTGCTTTTGAATTCAGTATTTTTGCTTCAGATACACATTCCTGTACACATGAAATTTGATAGCGTATGTTCTGTGGGTCAGTGAATAATCTAAAATTCTCTTATGAAATTTGCTACTCTAAAAATCTTGGTGAACTGTTGCTAAACAAAGGGATTTCTGTCTTGAAGCCTATTTATGATTGATTCATAGCCTGAACAGTATGAGTGACAGTGATATTGAATTGTAATCCCAAATTAATTTTACTTAAATTGAGTTAGATAGTTCATAATGGCTGCTTTCCTGGTGAAACTTGCTTAGGTTTTTTTTTTTTTTTGACTTGTTCTATTTTAAAGAATAGATGAGAATTACTTGCTAAATAAGATTTGCAACATATTAAGTGAAGAGAAATAACAAGGTTTGTAATTTACAGGGGAATGAGTGATTTCTTTTCTCCTGAGGCCTGATTAATTTGCTATGCCATTGTCTTTTGATAGTTTCCATTTTTCTTTCTTTTTTTTAAATATATTTTTCAAATTGCAAATTGTTCCAAAGCACAGCAAATTCGAGCAAATTGATCTCTTCACTTGAGTTTTAGATCCACTCTTCATTTCAAAGACTAAACTTAACCATATACTCTGTATATGGAACAGGTAATGGATTCAGTTTCATAAAATATAGTATTGACAGATACAACATCACGTTAAAAAGTTGTTGTTAAATTCAGCATTAATTTTGAGACTCTCATTTGCTCTCTTTGGTTCCATAAAGTGATAGTGGAATTTCCTGATAGCAATTGCTCGTAAAAAAATATTTAATTTAGGAATTTTTTTTATTATTGCTAGATTTTTTTTATACTCACTGGAATTGTTCCTGGGTGTTATTATGATTTATCAGTAGAGAGCTTTGCTGGGTCTCGTGCAGTCAGATGCTGTAAAAAAGCCTGGTGAGGCTGGCAGCTGGGAGCATTGATGCCCACACAGTGTCTCTCTATCAGTGGCATCTGGATGTGGGCTTGGCCTCCTTCCGAGCCTGTTGGCTCACAGCACTGCTGCCTATTCAGATGTATCTGTACTAAAGCATAACAAATTTACATATGTTTTGCATAAAGCTTTCAAGCTATTGCTTCTATGTTTCAGGTTGCTACACTGGAGATTAATCAGAAAACAAAGTATTATACCTAGCAAGCTATTATCCACAAAATGTATTTTCATCTCTCTGAATTTTTTCTTCATGGGTTGCTTGGGATTTTTATATTTCTGCTGCAGGAATAAATGGAAATGGGGAATTGAAGGACACACATTGGTAAAATAATAGATATTATATTTTCCTTAAGAGCAGGATGTTATTTCCACCTTCTTTTCATTATTTAAGGGACATATATTAGATGTATTTGAACTATTATTCTGTTCTTGGAGCTTGTGGAAATAGTGCTCATGTTCTTTTCTCTTTAAGTTGCTCTGCTGTCCTTACTTCAACTGCAAAAGAATGGTGGGGAAGTTCATGGGAAGTTTTTTCATGCAGGGAGGTTCTCAGGTGACATAAATGCCACCTTTTTATGAAACCCTTTCCCAGAGTTGTCTGCATCTGAAAGAAGAGTTTGTGTAACAGTTCCTGCCTGAAAGCAGGTTGGTAATCTGTTAGACCAAGAAATGAAAGCTTTCCTTTCTGCTGCTGTTAGAATGCATGGAATGGGGGAAAAAAGTCCAGTTGGTTGTTATGGATGCACAACTGTGAGTCTGGGAGGAGAAGCAACAGCCCAGCTCCATGTGTTCAGGGTTTTCCATTAAAGATTCAAATGACTGGAATATTTTGTGCTCCAGGAAAGGATATATATTATTATTTCTCTTCAGGAAATCATATAAGCAGTAATTTCTTTGCCTTTTACTCCTTTCCATGTCTCCTAATGTGCTGCATGATACAGGTAAATCTTGGCAGGTAGGATATCTTTAATGACATTTATTTAATTACTTCTGGCTATAACAAAAAGTTGTTCTGAGGAAAATGCTAAGCTTTATTTTTCTAACAGACCAAATACACAACATAGCTGAGCTGCCACACAAACAGAGTGATGTATTAGATATATCTGACCAACAATTAGTTTCTTTCACTTGCATGGGTGAAACTCTGAAATAATGACTCTGATTTTTTTCTTTTTTTTTCTGGCCCAGTAAAGACTTGGTAGAGGAAGACAGTGTTGTTATATCACATTTAGAGTTTGATAATGACATTGGATTGCTGGCAAAATCTGCAGTTACTGGTTTCTCTGTGTTCATGTCTTTTCACTTTCTAATACATGCCTTTTTGCACAAGAATATATATTTTACCTAATCAGTATATCTGTAACCATGCACAAAGATGAAAAATGTGGTTTATGCTATCCGAAGAGTATCCTGATATAGCTCTAGTTGTATCTAGGAATTGATTAAATACTGCTGTGCTGAGCATAGGGCAATCACATGAACGGATAACTTTCATGCCCCACTGTAAAGGGAATTTTCTAAGTCTAAATTAATGAGAATGAAATTGTCCAGAAGAAATTCATCCATCTTTGATGGTAAAATAAAAGAAATACTGATTTCCTGCAGCAGTCGTGTATGTCATAACCACTGACATAAGAAACAAAACTGAGTTGACTCTTAGAATTACAAGCTTTGAAAATGTAGCTCCAAAAATTAATATACTTATACGATTATTTTTTTTTTAATCTCTATATGCTTATATATTGGTATATTGAATTTCCTTAAAAGAATATTTGGGAGTGTTGCCATGAGCTGGACATGGAACAAAGTATTTGTGACTATTCCAAATTTGTCCGTGGCTGTGAACTGTGCAAGGTCATCTTGTCAAAGCATCATTTTGAGCTCTGAAATAAAGAGAAGAGAAACAAACATACTGAATTGAAACACACTTCCAGTGTTGCCAGATAATTACCAAAAAGAAAGTGCCTATACTGGAAATATCAATAACTGTAATGTGTGAGATTTGTTAAAACACACAAACTCGCTCTCCACTGACTGTCACTAATATTTATTCGTCCGGTGACTGTTAATCACACCAAGTTTACAGTCCCGTGTAGCACCTGTCACAGGTGTTGATCATTAATCAGCTATTACAGCAGTTTATTCTGCTGCTGACAACTTGCAATTTTCTACTGATTCAGCTAGTTTGTCAGGTGGGAATTATGGCATAGCACATGTGACAAAACACATCACACATTTCTCTCTCTCTCTCTCCTCTCTCTCTCCCCCCTTCTTTTTTTTTCCCTTTTTTTTTTTTTTTTTTAATTTTCAGGCTTCTCTCTCTTCCTCTCTCTCCCCCTTTTTAGACAAACAATATCTGGGAACTCAGAAGTAATAAGGCGGAATGTATAATTAATTACCCAGCTTGCTCTAATTAGGGATGAATAAGTTGTGTCCCTCTCATCATCACAAATGTGGTGATGGGTAATACCAGTTTATGCTGTATTAACTGCAAATATGCAATCCTTCTGAGAGCACTTTTGTTGATGAATTTGATGAATGTGACAATAATTAGCAGAGACAGATGAGAGCTAAATTACTACTGACAATGTAATGCTATCCCGCTCGAGGGTCTGAGAACGTGGCAGGCTAACATGGCAGGGACCAGGGCCTCGTTTCTAATTAATAGTCGTCTTTTTTTTTTTTCCATTTTTTTTTTCCCTTCTCTTTTTTTGCCAGTGGGGAAAAAAAAAAAAAGGAGGAACGGTAATTGTTTTCGTCAAAGGCTGCAGGGAGTTATCAGGGTAATAAAGTTAATTAGCAGAACAAACATCCTTTCACTGCCTTACCAGATTGAGGAAAAGAGGGTAATTCAAACTGCAGAAAGATATGACTAGATGAGATGATAAGGAGAAAAATTTTACACAGGAGGCTAACAGAGAAGAATCAATTTTTTTCTTCATTTCTTTTGGCTTAGTCCAAGGAAAGGAATTATACATTCTCTTCTTTCAGCTCATGAAGTTGCTTATGTAGAAAACTTTATTGTTATGCTTTCTGCAATGGATGGGAAATGAAGTTAAGAAATATCATATTACATTGTTCCATTTCTTCAGGGGCTTCCAAATAGCAATTGTTTTGTTACATTATGTGCAATTTCCTTTTTATTAAAGTGACTTTTCCTAATATCCACAGCACTATATTGATCCCGTAATGTTCTTCAAAAAGAAAACTGTTTTTACTTCGTCTCCAGGTCTTCAATGGACCCATTGAGTGTGGCCATTGTACAAGGTTCTGAAGTAGCTAGCTTAGAGTTTGAATTAGTTGATGGATTTCTTTGAGCAGCATTTCTTTTACCATCCTCTAGTGTAAGTATGAAAAGAAAGTCCTTGTTCCTGCCAGCGTTAATGCATGTGACCAGCTTTATGCATGAGTAGTCCTATTACATTTGCCTCCATTCACTTTCTTGTACACATAGGCAGGGCCAAGGTCCAAAAGGAGAGAGCCTTTCAAAAGTAGTAACATTGAGGGGTTTAGGTTACTTAGGATGGCAGTTCCTATTCTCGTGTATTTTCAGTGATGTTACCATCTCTCTCGCAAGATTTTTGGCCTACCTTCATGATAAGGCTGACACTCTCTGTACTCTGTTTTCCTATCTGTACACAGGGTCTTGCAGAAGTCCAGAAGATTTTGTAAACCCAGAGGGATCTGTCAAAGTAAAAATGTTTTTACATGATGGGGTATTGGGAAAAATACTGGAGATACCAAATCAGGGTGTTCCAGCTCTTTTGAGATGTCTGACCACATCACAGGCTTTACTATCCAGGATGAATATGAGGTCAGGCAAGGTAGCCTCCTGTCCAAGGAGACAAAAGCAATCTGCCTTCCATTTACTGCAAAAGAAAAATTAAAGGGGTAGTAGTGACTGAAGCCCAGCTAAGATCCTGTCAGTTTATGCCCAGGGCTACCCACAGTGTTCTGTGCCCTTGGTTAAAGCTCCTGCCTTGTCCTCTGGGGCCACTGAGAAATCACCTCTGGCAGAGAGGGTTGATCTCCTCCTGGCTCAGGTGGGTGGTCCATGGAGGGACTCTGGGCTGCAGGGAGCTGCACAGCTCTCTCTTCTGAAGGGGAGATTCTGCTGGCTGAGACCACACAGCACTGAAACAGGACCCCAGACTGAGGGGTGGCCCAGGGCTGCTATTTTGGTACATGTGATGGCCACAGTATATGCAATGCAATGAGAGCTCTGTGTTTCCACTGCTGAGCAGCCTCTTCCTTCAACAAAGCTGAATGACCCAGAGATTAGGGAAACTCCTGGTGAAATTCAGTTCTTTGAGTATTCCTGTGTGGCTGCACCTAAATTCCTTAGGTTGAACTCTGAAGAAAATATTCCATGAAATTCTCTTATAACTGAAGACTCAAGTTCCACAATCAGTTCCTGTCTCTCCTATGCCAATTCCTGTCTCTGAGGCTGACCTGAGCCAACCTCTCCTCAATCATTACAGTCCTTGCCCTTCTACCTCTCTGTGCTCATTTCTCTCCTATTTTAACTTCTTTTTTTTATTCTGGCAGCTCCCAGGCAGTAACCTGTGCCATGTTGTTGGGAAAGGCAGTTACTGTCATTACAAGAGCAAATCAGTTCCATTTTCAATCATATTGGTAACACTTCCTATATTTGTTAAAAGAACATCTAGAGAGGGGATAAAATACAGAAGATATATTTGATAATGTTTTTTCATGGTTTGTTAAGCATGTGTTGGGCACTGCAAAGGTCTGCATATTTAAGTAGCTGCAAGACTGGAATACTGGGACTCTTGTCAGAGTGGATGAGGTGGCAAGTATGGAGCTGCTCAAGATCAGATGCTTTTTCACAGTCCTGTTCTTTATTTACAACCTGGGCAGAGAAAACTCCCCATCAGGAGTTAAATGCAACAAACTGTGAGCAAAGTATAACCAAACTATTAACAAAGAACTCTGCATTAATCTCCTTAAATAATTCCACACTGCAAACATAATTAATATAAAGCTCTAGACTTGTTTATTCCATATGTTTGCTTTCTGTCTTCAAACCCCAAATGGCCAGTGGAGAAAAAACTAGAACACTAGTGGCCAGAGTATTTTATGGTGCCACAGCTCAAGGCTGGCTTTGACATTAAGCAATTTACAATGTTCTGTTTGCAGAAGACTTTCTCCTTCTGTCAGGGAGTTCTGTTACTACAGGATCAATGCAAAATGCACAGTATTGAGAATAAACACTCAAATATTTATTGAACAAAATTCTGTAGTGAGCAGTATGTTCATTTTTAGCTTCTTCCTCAGTGGAGCTTCCAAGACACATCAGCACTTAACCTGAAGTCTTACCTGGCTGTGCAAATCCATTTTTGAGGTCATCCAGCTGTTGTGCCTGTCTTCAAAACCCTCCACAGCTTTGTCCCATAGCACCCTGAAGCCTTCTGTCCATGTTCTGAGCCCTGTATGACTGAGCCCTGCCCTTTTCACCTGCTGTTGCCCAATCTAACCCAGCTTTCCCTCCACAGCCCTGTTATCAGCTTCTCCTGTGCAGAGCACAGTTTCTCCTCCCCAGTCTCTATCTGCAATACTATTTTCCTGACACCATGTGAAAAGTCCCTTCTTCCTCTGCTCTGGTGCTTCTTCCTTCGAAGATGAGAGAAAACAGAAGGAATATGGGTTTAATGTAACATGATTATCCAAATAGTCAGCCACCACCTCAACCACTCAGTGTATACCATCTCTTTCTTTTCAATATGCCCACATCTCTCCATTATAATGACCTGGAGAAAGGAACTGTGGGCTTTTCTTATTGAAAAGTGCCCAGAGAGCACCGCTGTGTGAGCCAGCAGGTCAGCAATAACTGAGAGAATATTTTAGCTCAGTGGAATTTTTCATTTGAGAGTGGGAAAATGCCCTGTTATTTCATTCCTGTTTTTCTTTTCTGGCTCCTACACTTGACACTAACTGATTTTCTGCATGAAAAGGGATAAAAGAAACCATCCTGTCTAAATCAGCTTGGCATTATGGAGTTCAGTGGTTACTATATCTGTAACTTTTTCACCTGGCTCATGAAGGAAGCATCTTATCATATTTATTGATCAGGGTGCTTTGTAGCCATGGATGAACTGAGCTTTCACTTTTATAATCAGGTGTATATTTAAAATGTGAGGAGGCTGAAAGTGCCTCAAAATATAATAATCCATTATTTCTCGATAGAGTCTTGAATTAGAAAAGAGGCCTTAGAAATTAGCTAAATGTACTTTAATTATGAACCTTACCTTTATTAGTGGTTTTGGAGGTATATTTACCACTAAAATTGTTTGGTGGATTTTTGACTGCTTACTCCTGTGAATAGGGTTTGTCCACAGGGTGTAGAGGATTACTGTGAATCTTAACTCAGATGAACATAAGATTGTAGTCAAACAAACCTCAGGGACTCAAATATATTTTTAGTGATAATGTTATTTAAATATTCTTTTGTTCAATGGAGGTTTTGCAGTGCTGTCTAATGAAATTGTGGTGCTGCCTAAAATCATTGAAAATTGCATGCAAACAAATATTTGTACACAAGGTGGTGATGTTAGCAACCAGCTTCTTTTTATTGACAGCCCACAATAAATAACACATATTGTTTAGGCTCTGAGTATCTTCAGCTAACTTTGGATACTTGTACAAGGACAGATCTGATATATCAGCAAAGAAACTGTGAATTGGTCTTAAGGTAGCAACGCAAAAAATAAGTATGGAGCTTAAAATGTCTTCATATCTTACAGGGTTTCTCATTTCCTTATGATATAATTGCACCATGAGAATCATATAAAACTTCAAATATAATGATGGTAAAAGCAACATGTATCAGAAAAGGTAGCTAGTGCAACCTTTTATTAAAGACATCTCTCATATTTTAAATATTTCTCATTCTACAACTAACTGGTTTAAAAATAGCAGCAGTTAAGGCTGGCTGGGAAGAAAGGAAAGTCTCTTTTTAAACACATAGGACAAGGATAGAGCTAAAACCAAGGAAAGGGGTAATAAATAATGACAACAGATGTTTGTAAACCTTTTGCTCCTGTGTTCACTGTTTCCATGTGTTTTCTTGTCTTGATGTGCTGTCAGCCTCCTCTCACCTGGGACTGGTGATATCTTATCAAAGCCTAAGCAGTTCCTCTTCACAACAGGCAGATAATAGTGCCTTTCAATTTATCATACGAGGAGTCTAAAAGAACCATGGGAACGATTGGTCAGGTGACAGTTTGATGGACAGTTTGACAGCCCTTAAAGCATCATGGGAAATGGTTGTCACCTGATTTTTCAGAGCAACTGGGGAGATAACCTTCAGCATGACAGGAAAAACAAAATTCTGAATATTTGTGTAGGGTTTGCTAACAGCCGTAATGCTCACTTAAGTGATAATGGGGATGAATTTAGATTACTTGAAATGGATTTATCTGAGCTGGGATCTGTTTAGCCTGTAAATGTTTTTGACATCTTTAGCTGCCTTTCAACACTTTTACTGAATGTAATTCTTCAAACAGAGGTAATGTAAGGATGGAGTACTTGGTCAGACTCTCTACAGAACACATGTATTGTCTCCTACATGAAATTGGAAGAACAGATCTCCTAAAGATTTTTTTTTTCTTGCTTTGTGCCTTATTGTCCTGACTACCCAAAAATTATTCCTTGTTCACTATGAAATACACTCTGTTAGTGTGAACAAGGCAGATGTTTGCACATGGAATCACCCTCATAATGGCCACTTCTGTGGGCTTCTGCTGAGATTCAAATATTGACCTGATAAACACCATATCCTACTCTTAGGTCAAGACTGAGGCTTCTGAAAATGCTGGCATTGCTGCCATCCCCATTAAATGGGGGTGAATTCAAGATGCAGTTTTCTTGGTAGTGTAGTTCTGGTACTCCTCAGAAACACTGAAAATAAAAAACAAATCTTAAAAAAAAAAAGATCACAAGTGTAGATTTTGAAGGAGAAACTGGGTGGCAAAAATGGTTAAGTATTTGTTCTTTAGCACCAAAACTTGGATAAATGTTGCCTGTGTGGTACATTAAATCAATGTAGAAATCTCACCTCCCAGAGGTGAGGAGGAGGCTGGTGTGAGGAGTGCAAGAAGCCCTGCAATTAAACTGATCTGTGCAATCAGGAGGACATGCACTGGAAACCCTTCCTATCCCTAGTTTGGAACTTCACAGCAAATTTGAGCAAGCCATGAAGGTTTCTCAGGTTTTTTTGTTTCTGGTTTTTCCTTTATCAGTCTAACCAAGATGGCATCACATCCTCTCACTCCTTCTGTACCAGTGATGTCCACTCCACCTTCAACCAATCCTGTGTTTGCAATCTTGTGTTTCCCTGCTGTCAACATCTTTTGGTTTTGAGGTTCTGAGCTCTTCTTGCAGCTTTTTTTTTTTCCTGATTTTTATCTCCATTTTCTCTGTTGCATGTTAAATGACAAACACAACTCCTGACTGCAGAACCCTGTTCTATTAAATTTCTAGCTAACATCATATCCTGCCTTCTTTCCACTTCAGAGTCCCTCTTTTGAAACATGCTTCAATGCTTTCTGTAATGAAGTTTGTAAACCACATATTTCTTTTACAAGAAGTTGTAGTGGCAATACTGTTGTTCTCTCTCCCCTGCTGAGGCACAAACTGTATGGACACATATTTATGATCACTGGCTGTACAGAATAATGCAGACATTAAGTAAATAACACGGCCCTTTTTTCAGTGTTAAATTGATATTCTCTCCTTCTTGGCTTTCCAGAGACAAATTTTATTGTATCATTAAAAGTTTTAACAAGCTGCAGACTCTGTCACAGTTCTGCTGTCAGAAATTTCAACATTTAATTGCCAGCATATTTAGTATTTATGATGTTATATAGAATATATTCTTGTTTACTTTATCCTTTAAACAATGTTGCCCAGTTAATTTTGCATATTTTCTATCATAACTATCAGTGTTATAACTATCAATAATATTTATGTATTCCATGATCTGAAGCCTGTTGATTTTTTGGGATTGCAGTTTAAAAATAATAATAATTTGGAAAGTGAGTGTGTGCAAGCATGCACAATATGTCTCCACACACGTCCCCCTCTACACTGAGTATCAGCAGAGCAGGGTACAAGTTAATTGCAGGCTGGTTGTGCCTCTGGATGTCCACAGCATCAAGGACACAGTGGCTTTGGGCAGGCCATGGCAGATGGTGTGTTTGGATGTGGGTTTTTCCAGATGAAGGTAGGGAAATCTCTCTTTAGGCTTTCACAGCTTGCCATGTAAATACTATTGTTCTGGTCAGCTCTGATTTATATCCAAGGCTATGGTAAGATAAAAAAGGGCCCTTACCCTTCTGTCACAAACTCCTCTTTGCTGAAGTTTCTTTTGTCAAGTAGCTCATACTCTGACTCATCTTTTTCAATACTGTGCTTAGTTTCAAAACTCAGTATTGTTTTACTCAAAATACACTTTAATTGCAAACTTAGTATTTCCTGAGTAAAATTTGCAAGTTTACTATCCGGTTTAGATTTAGTGTTGTAATAGATTTTATAAGATTTTTGCACAGCAATACTGAAACAATCATCTATGTTGAGCTTTTCTACATTGTTTTTTTTAAATAATGGTAAAATCTCCTACTGCAAATGAGCTTAACAAAATATTTCTGAGTGTATCCACTGCTTGTACAGAATGCAAGTTGCAAGTGAAGGTTTTTCTGCCTGTATTTTTGCAAGCAAACAATGTAGTTGTCAGAGAACCTAATCAGTATTTGAGCTGACAAACAACCAAACAAAAAAGGTATTTAGCAGGGCCTCTGATTTCCCTAATGACAGAATATACCCATCAAGGAAACTCAGTAGCAGCTGCTCCATTGTGTTAAAGATTTGAAGATGTCTCTTCGTTTTGAAAAAGTTTGGAGGGTTTTCTTTACTTTCACCAGAGAATATGTAAAGAGGCATTTTTATTTCTTTTTGGTGTGGGAAGACAGAAATCAACTGATTAACCAACTTAATTCTGCTTTCTGTGGCTGTGTAGTGAGTTCTTCAGTTTCAAGACTAAATCTTGTGTGTCAGTTGTGATCAGATAATTGCTGATAACAAATACAACTCACTCACTGGGCTCTCACATAACATCCATCTGGAAAAACACCAACATGCACCACATGGAAAAGAGGAGGATCCTCATCTGCTTGTGGATGACTGTTTATTTCTTTTACTGTTAACTCACATCCTCTTTGAATATTAATTATTTTGTCCTAACTGCTTTTTTAATTTAAGTTCATAGCATCCACTGCCATAGTGTGATGAGGCTTCCAGAGAGTTCTAATGAAATAAGTACAGTATTTGCGTGGTTGGGTGAACATTTAGATCTGTTTTTCCCTTGAGGTGGAAAATTGATCTTGTGCTAAACAAGATAGATATTGATAAGAACACTGATATTGAGTCCAGCTGAAATCAATGTTTTCTCATAACTGATTACTGAATTCTTGGAGTAACATCAAAAGGAATTCAGTAATGAAAATGTGAAGACTTGAATCACCTGGGAAAAGAGAAGGAGTGAATTGTAAAATCAGAGTGAATGACTTAAACAAGAGAGGGAATCCAGGATAAGACAAAAGTAGTCAATAAAACTGCAGCAGGGGAAGCAGGAGTGATAAGGAGAATGAAACAACAGATGAGGATGGCTTCACTGAAGAGCAGCTGTGTTGGAAGCAATAAGAATAAAAATCCCAGGCAAAATCTGGTAGTTTGACTGGGGCAGAAGAGCATTCCTGTCTGTCACAGCCTTCATCCTAGAATTTCATACAGTATTCTAATTCTCTTGTTTTTACTGCTTCCATGTATTATGGAGACATGGACAGAGCCTTGAGAGGTCCTTTTATGCCTATTTCAAATTGGCAGAAGTATCTCATAGCCAGGAGAATCAGAATCTTCAGAGAAGGCTGGGGGGGATGATGCCTGCAATGGCAGCAGCACTTTAACCAGAAAGTGAAAGACAACAGGGTTTCTGTGTTGCATCACTGCATCACAAGGCACAGTTTTCAAACTGTGAAATTTATAATTCAATGGCAGAATTAGATATCCTTATATTCAACTGGTGATGGCAGCTTGCTATATTCTGAATTTCTCTGGAATGAAAGGGTGGATTCCTAGTTATAATCTGTGCAGCCAGGATGTCTGCAGCGTTGGTGGCACTTATGAATATTTGGAGGAGAAACGGGAGTGCTGTTCACCAAACAAGGTACTTGACCACATAGTCAGAAGTGCTGACGATTCCTTATGACACTTTTACCCGTCAAGAAGAATGTAAGTAGGATTCATGCATCTTGGATGTGTAGCATTTAGAATATTTCACACTTTGTGAGTGTTCTGAGCTTTAGAGAGAAGAAAAGAAGCAGCATTTGTTTGCTGGCATAGGATGCATCTTCACAAGAGGAGCTTTGTGAGTGTACGTGTCTACCTGTTCTTTTTTGAAGTACTTCACTGCTGCTTTCCAGCGTTTGGTGTTTCGCTGGTGACCTGCAGGCACTTAGCTCCTCGATGAAGCATTGTCTACCACAGACAGCTCAGAGGACTCAAATTCATAGTTTCAGTAAGAGTTCAGCTATGAAACAATAAGGCTCAGGCACAGACATGTCAAAGCAGGTGGCTTCCTCACCATTTCACTCTTCCTGAATTCCTGTTGTTGCTCTCAATGCCCCTGCTTCTCTCTCTCCATCTGGAATATATTCCAAGAAAGCAATCTATAGCAGTCTATGTATGTATTGCATAGATATACAAGTCCCCTAGAGAGATATTATAAAAAAAATGTATTTCGTATTTATAATAGGAATCCTCAGGATTGAACTGAGTTCACAAGTCTGCTTGAGTGATAGAAAATTCAGAGTGATCATAATGAGGTCATTGTTTCCCTAAAATAGTGTAAGACAGACAGACAACTCCATTGTCAAGTCTTGTTTGTTTACATCTTGTTTGTTTACATCTTGTTTGTTTACATCTTTATGTCATAAAGTCAGGGTCAACATTTAAATGAATCTACAAGTCCACCCACATCTGCTTTTTCAAATCTGAGCAAAATGGTTGAAGTAACACATTTGGGAAGTTTTACAGCTTTTGCTTTATCGACATCTCCATCAGTAAGAAAGTGTGAGTTCATTTATGAACTCATTATTGTACCCTGAAGTGGACACAAAATCTATTTCAACTTATTTCTAGAATGCTGAATCTAAATTAATTTGTCTTAATTGAGACACTTTTTTGCATTTGATATTTGAAGATAGGATTAATTCACAGCCATCTGTTATCTTATCTTGCCTTGGTTAATGATAGGCCCAGCAGTTTGGGGAAATGAAATGAACAGGCACAGGGGTCACTGTCATTATCTGGATCATTTCATGTGATGCAAATTAAATCAGGTACACCACGGCAGCTAAAACTGCGTGTAGTTCATTTAGTGAAGGCTCTCACATTGATCAGTTTTGATTTTAGCTCAAAAAGCTCATATTTCTGTCTTCAAGGCACTGTCTTTGGTACAAGTCATGTGCAAAGGGTAGACAGGAGGTGTGATAGCTACTTCCTTTTGTCTTTTCTTGATTCTTTAGACAGTTCTTGCATGCTGGGGTTTGGTAGGAAAAGAAGCATATGGATGGTGGGTGTTCTGAAGGGAAGCAACATTCCCCAGCTACACAAATATTGTTATGAGCTGCTATTGTGCAGCCTGTTCACGTCTATAACTGGAATTGATATCCAGGAAGGTGATTTAATTTTGAAGAGGGAGCAGGAGTGCTCGGAGCACAGCAACACAGGGATGACACTGAGGATGTTAAATATATTGAGTTCAGAAACTGACAATTACAATGCAAATTTCACTTGTGAACCCGCAAACACTCCAGTTACCCTGAGATGTTTATTTTCCATTTATTGTCATCTTTAGAGGCATCTCTCACTTGTTTAGCCTCTAACGTATAGATTTTCTTACCAAAAGAACTAAACGTAAGATTTTGACTTTCAGCACCTTGGTGATGAAAACAAATCCCAGAGCTAGCACAAAGCACTGCCAGAGCTGATAAATACTCTTCAACAGTGATGAAAATTAGGCACTGACATGATCCTGGCACAGGCAGAAACTTTCAAACAATGTTGCTGTTATTATTTTGCTCGCGAGGAGAAGCTTTTACTCTAAGACTAAATCACTTGTCTGACATTTAATTAAAACTTTAGTGCTTTTCATGTTAAAACCTTCTCAGCAGAAATGGGGACTGGGAAGTGAAGCGACTTGATGAGTGCCCTGTAGTGAGTGTTCAGCTGTTCTTGGACTTGCATGCAGGAATCCTGCTTTCCAATCTCATCTGGCTCATATCTACCATCTCAGACCAACTTCAGCTACAGCAGTTGCACCAGCATTATCCCTGGTTTGCACCTGTGTTTTCCAGCTCTAGTTGTGGATGTTTCCTTAGTGTGTTCGTGTTTTATTGCCTTTCTCTGCAAATGGCCTGTGCAAGTGTTTTAATGTTCTCTTTCCTTGTCAAAATAGTTTAAGGCTACACCAAGTTTATTAATATTTTTATTATTATTATTTTGCTAATGCACTGCCTTGTGTATTTGGTAGTAAGCAGTTTCCCATCTGTGGCTGAATGATAGAAGCTAAAGCTGATATGGATTTTCTATTTTCCATCACTCCATATCATTTGTAAACTCTTTAGTTCTGTAAAAGATCTGCTTTAAATAAATAAATGTATCCTGACTAATCCTCTTTGAATAAGTGGAAAGCATTTAATCCCATGATTCTGTAAATCCAGGGTAGCTGTCAAATTGTGTGTTCATTTTTCTGCATTATCTAAATCGGTTTGTATCAGATCTTTCATTGACAACAACAGTTTGTTATTTGGATTAAATACCTCTCGTGCTCTATAACCTTTCATTTAAGAGTCATTTGCATCCCTTTTTTGGCTGCTACTTCAATCATCTGTATTTTAACAGTTCTTTAGGAATATTTGCTGCTAAATATTCACACTGCTTTTAAAACTGCCTTTTTTTTCCAAATTCCTAACACTTCTTCAAGATCTGAAATTCAAACTATTTTTGTTTGTGTCACCAAGAGGCTGAATTCATTTATCAGTTTTCAATTTAAGAAAATAAAAATAGATGACTAGTGAACTTCGTTTCAAAATTTTAAAAAGTGGTTCATTAATTGAACAGCAGCTGGAGTGAAAAACTAATCAGCTCATTTCAACTGCACTAGCTCATTATCATTTTGTCTGATGAAATCTTTGGTGGCTGGTTTCATGGGAAATGGGTCCTTCATACAGTCGCCCCTGAACTGTCTGGAAAGAGGTCACTTGTCCCCATACAGTAATTAAAACTCATGTCAGGAAATGCACTTCCATTTTTTAATTGCTAGGGATAGAAGCCCTCTTGTGGTTTTTTGATATGAAGGAAATGTTTGGGCTCTTCCTGTTCTTCAGAAGAATTTCAATGGCTCGTGCTGACAGGTAGTGATTTCTGAAAACAGAGTAAATGTGACACAGAAATTCATGTCCAAGTAGCTGTAACATTTCTTTCCGCTGGTAAATCTCTTACCAGTGCCCACAGGGATATAAAGGATTGCATCTCTATTTTAGTTTGCACTATCCTGAGTTGGGCATGACTTGAATTTGGGAGCCACAGAAGTTTTGGAGATGTTACATAGAGTTTAGGGGTCTATGCTACCTCCTGAACTTTTTAATGCTAACACCATTGCTGTAGGACAGACCTTCTTTTTAACTGTTTCCCAATAAATTAATTCAGATTAGATTCATAAATGTAAAGAAAAGGAGAGCCAAGACTGCCAGATTCTCTTCCCTGTTCTTGATGGTTTTGGGGCAAACTTTTGCCTCATTTTGAGATGGTTAAAATTCAACTTTCCTCTAATGAAGAAACTTATTTTTTGAAAAGTGCTTTGAAACAGCTGCATTAAATGTAAGAGAGATGTGTATAAATTTAACAGCCATTATTTAAGTATTTGATTTCTAATGATTTTACCAGTGATGAACATTGCTGTAGAGTAATAGAACTATAACTTCTAGAAATTAAGTTTTTTAATGATAAAATATCCAAGCATGCTTTTAAATATTTTTACTAAATGAAGAAAAAATCTTATTATTCAACTGTAGGTTTTGCCACTTAATAATAGCATATTTATAAATAGAAAAGTAAAGTCCTTTTTTCATTATCTTTTATACTAAATAAGTTTATAAAATAATATATAAGTGATTGGTTCCATGGTTCCTCAAGTCTGTTATATATTTGTGCAGTTCTTGTTCAAACTGTGCACACCAGCATAGCATTATTTAGGTCATGGATAAGTGACAGAAATTCAAAACCCCCAACACACTACTTAGACATGCTACTTAGCTAAGTACTCGTTTTTGTGAGTTAAATTCATTGTGCATATGCTGCAAAATAATTGAGGAAAGCCTTCATATAAATTTTGTAATTAAAAATTGCGAGCACTGACGGTACTGGGAAGTACTGAAAACCAAATGTTTTGCTTGCACTTCCACACTGGGACACATTTTCAATAAGAAAACTGACTGGCTATAAAAATAAATTCTAGTTCAGTTTATGAACTCCAGTTAGGATTCGAAAATAACTTTCCAAGCTTTTTTCACAATAAATACTCTATTTCTTCCAAAAGAAAATCTGTATTAGATTAAAAGCATTGCTTGCAAGTGAATAACTTCCTTCAGGAAAATTTATGTAAAAGCAATTCCTTTCTAACTTTACTTTCACACTGGGCAGGTGAGTGTGGTGGAATCTCTGGGTATCTGCTTACATAATCACACTGCTTACATGTCTTCTGTGTATGAAAGTTGGTGGTAAAGCCAGCACAAGGTGAAAAACTTGGAAAAGTTCCTTATGGTTCTCAAAAATTGTAATTTAAATGTAATACCAAAATTAAATTTTCACAGTAACTTTTATTTTTGCCTTGTCCAATGGGTTGTATTTTCTAGTTTCTCTCTGTCACCATGAGGGCAAAAATTTACTTTCCCTGGACAAGTTGCGAACTTAACCTCACCAAAGAGCTGAAAAGTTGTCAGGATTTGGTGCCCTTCATAAATAGATGGTAAAACTCTGAGATGCATCATAGCATGGTTACATCAAAAGCCTCTTGTGAAGGTTTTCAGCCTGGTTTCCATCTGGCTTTCAGTGCTTGAGAGGGAAATAAAGACTCTTAAATTTCTTTTGGAAGCATCTCACAGGAAGAATGAGATGGTTTATCCTGTGCAAACAGTCCCCATGAACTCAGCCCCACCAGGGCAGTGCACATTGTTTACACTGCAGATACCATCTCCTGTGTGCCAAATACACACTGAGCAGCACTCATGGAGCACAGCATTGGGAGCTGTTTAAGTCTCTGTGTACACACAGATATGTTTGCCTCATATAATGTGGGGTTTGGCCTCTTGTGCTGCTTAGCCAGACTCACCAGGTTAGAGAGGCATTTTCACAGACATTTGGTAATGAGTGACCTGCTATGGTTTTGAAGAGATGTGGTGTTCTCCTACAAACAAATACCTATGAGTTGTGTGTGTTCACCACAGGAAGAAAATTGTAATTTAGCTGTGTGAAGATGAACTAGAACTCAGGGGTGCTGCACAATAAATCTTTACCTTTTTAGTAAATAAATTGTCATGTGTAGTATGAGTTTAAGTAATTTGTTGCCATTGATGCACAGTTTCACTGTTGCCCTTCTCGGCAGTGAAGAACCTTTCCCACCTTCCTCCTTAAAACTCTAAAATTAGAGTTAATAATTCTGCCCTTCTTTTGCAGCTCTGGAGCTATGTCTGGTTTACTTTAACTGTGCTCTTCAAAAGGCAGCTTTGTGCTTTGAGCTTTTTCTAATAATTATATTTTGTACTAATGCTGTTGATATGAAAAGCAAGCTTGAAGAGAGCATATAGTGGTATATAAGTAAACAAGAGTTTTTCAGTGACATAGTACATCAGGGTGTTTAATGTGAATCTAGATCTCCCCTAGTAATTACCTGAATAGTGGATAATTCCTGGCTGGGAAAGACACACTAGAATCAGTTTCATACTTGCTTGTATCAAAGTTTTATGGGTACAATTACTAAATAATGGAAAGATCATGTTTCAAAACCTTCAAGAAAGTCTTGTATCCCATGCCGCTGTTTCTGCAACTAAAAGCCACTGGAATTGATCTCTTTTGCACACAGTAATGTGGCTAACCTAGTTAATTTTTTTTTAATTGCAAATTCAGTGAAAATTAGAAGGTGTAATCAAATACTGTGCTTTTCCCAATGTACTGCATTAGTTAAATATAACTTTTTCAAAATTTCAGAATGCATTTAATACAGGCATTATCTATTTTGTTCTATTGCCTTGGGAGCCCTTAGTAACAAATTGGTAATGGTCACAGGAAGAGTAAAGTGGCTTAAAGTGTTCTGCTTATTCAGTAAATATGTATGAATTCAGTTAAGATTTTTGAAAATACTGTAAACTTCTTTGAAGTTTTTATTTTTGCTACCCATGGTTTAAAACACTTATTCTTTCTTGTTGATATTGATATTTTATGGAGAAAAAGGCTGTTAAGTTTAGCTAGGAATTAAATGTTGCTTGATATTTATGTGGGGGTTTTTTTCTTGCCATATACTTTTTCATTGTTTTATTTTAAATTACATTAAAGGAATCTAAGCTTTTACATTGAAATAAAATTCATAATTAATAATCTAAATAAATATTTTGTTTTCAATTCTGAGAATTACAGTCTGATCATCCCCTTTAATGAATTAGAACCCTTTGAGGATGGAGCTTGTCATTAACACACATCATCAGCTGATGCATTTTAATAATACATAGAGTTGGAAAAGAGAGGAAGTGTGAGCTACTGAAGCTTGCAAAACCAATCCCCCAAAGCTTTCATGTTTTATTTGAGCATATGTTTTGGAAGTGGTAGTGTTGACACTGGTGGCACTAATCTCCTCTTTATCTTGTTTTGATTAAAAGGATATTTGAATATTATTTTTGGCAAACTTTTATCTAGCCTCAAAGGGGTTCCCTTGTAGCAGCTACAGTGAAATGGCTATAATAAACACATTCTATGATACACTTACATCATACATTATAGCCACTGCTGCTGTACTCCAAGAATGCAAAATACTCCTGAAAAAAAACAAATGAGCTTCCTTTCAATGCCAAGCATGTGAAAATGTCAAATTATGCTCTATCTTTGCTGTTTGTTTGTTTTGCATACCAAGCTTGAATTGCTTCAGCTGTGTGAAGGAAACTGTGCATTAGATTATTCAATAATTTAGTAATATAGGAGAGGTTAGGAGACAAAATGTTACAGCAGTTTTGTGACAGATATTTTTATCTTTTATAAAAGCCCACATCCCCTTTTCTTTAGATCTCCTTTACCACCTATTAGATGACTGGGTTACCATTCAATTGGGATGATATTTATTTGCACCTTACGTGGTATTAGCTGTATAAAACTTAATTTTCAAAACACAGAACAAAAATATTTTTTATCATTTTGCTTTACAGAATGTGCAGTTGTGCTATCCCATGGATTGTAAGCACAGTGCAGATCCTCACATTCTCAGTCACTGCAGGACAACCACAGGGAAATGGTTCATAGTTTTGATAAAATATCACAGACCCCTGTGTTCTGCTGTCTTTTGCAATTTTGTGACTCCAAAGAAAAGATCAAGGAGTGCACAGGAGATCACCTTGTCTGTGTATTTGTGATTCCTGAGGTGCTGGATCAAACCTCAGGTCTCCATTTCAACATTCAGCACTATTAGCATATTACTTCTCTTCCTCATCCCTGTGGATGTGTTTATAAATCATATTGAGTGGTTTAAGAGCTTGCTTTTCACAGCCCCATGCTGCTTATTTGGTTTTAAATACAGATTAAAGTGTCTAATTTTAGGTTTTAAATTGCATATGCACTTTTAATTGAGAGAAATGGAATTCATAGTTGGTCACTAAAACTAGATCACTTTTCTGTGCAATTAATTTCAAATAAGCCATTTTAACTATCCAGAGCAGAAACACATCCCCACCTAAAGCCTGCAGTATGGATTTGTTAATATTGGGCCTCATTGCACAAGGAAAGAATAGAATCACACAGTGTAATATGGTGAAATTATTGGTTGCAATTTATTTTATTTTCAATCCTATCACCACTATACTTCTGTGATTTTTCAAATAATTTGTATGTCATCAGAATTACTTCCTATTTTTTATTTCTTCTTCCAAAGCTGCAAATTACTCTCCTGTTGGTCATCTGTTTTTCCACAGATGCTATCTTCTTTCTGTTCTTTAACCACTCAGGACTCACAGAGGGTGATTCTGTGATTCCACTGGCTGACACTTCTCTTTATTTGGCACTTCCATAAAACACTTCTTTTTTGAGAAATTCAAAGTTTGTGTGATCTTGTTCTGGTTTTTGTTCTTTTTGGAAAGCTCTGTCTTGGCAATGTGTGCTGGTTACATTCAGGTATTCAGGTCACTGTTGTGTACACAATGGTCATGCAGCCTCTCTTTGCAAAATGTTGCCTCCAACTCTCCAGCTTTTGACCTTGCTGCTCTGTGTCCTGGATTAATTCCCCTGGCAGAATATTCAGTTGTTCTGGTTCCCTACATTGTTCTGTCCTGTTTGTTATGTTGCTGTAGTTGTGCTCCTCCTCAACATGAATGTCCTCAGAGTCAGAGCTCACATGAGCTTGCTCTGGAGTTTCAGAGATTAGAGGAAAGTGGTCAGATTTTCTTCTTCTATACATTTCTGTTCTTCCTCCTTTGGTACATCAGGATGCTCCCCATTAGAAAGTGCATTCTGAGATCTGAACATGTTGTTCTGCTCCTGGTTGTTTAGGGGGTTTTTGACAGATTGTTCTGAAGAACAAACCCACCAAGTGTTGGGGTCAGCTTTGTTGTTTAGGTTGTTTCTGTTCAGTGCTGATCTTTCATGGTTTGCTTTGTAAGGATCTAATCCATGTCTCTACATCTTAACTAGCAAAGCCTTGGGATTGCACACTGAGCTCGAGTCCTCTCGCTGTCTAAGAGGTCCTTGACTTCATCATCTGTATGGCAAAGACCATCTTAGTCTTTAAGAACCTGCATCAAGTCATGAGACCCAATATGGACTATCATGTGAAATATCAACAGTGTTGCCTGCCCTGAAAGCAGCAAACCCAGTGGCTGGTGAAATTTCCAGGCAAGCTGCAGTCCTGAAGACATTCCACCTCTTCTGTATTGACTTTGTCACTGGTAACTCCTCACTCCACATCCTGCCTTTGCATCCTCTTAAACACAGCACAGAGAAGGAACAGAATAAACACACTTGGTTTGATGGAGATGGTGACACAGAGAAGAGAGTTTAAGGATATGTTAATTTTCAAGTACTTTACTATGATTAAAAATTAGTTCACATTAAAATAAGAGCTATGACTACTGTCTGAACTTCATAGGGCTTTGTAGGAGATTATATTGAGAGCCTTTCCACTAGTCTCTGTCATATTGGTTGAGTTGATGCCTATGAAGCATTCAAAAATCATATTGATGAGTGTTAGGAAAAGGGTTTATTTAGATTGATAGAATCTCTTACAATAGCATTCATAACAAAATCCTTAGTATTTGCAGAGTGATGCCTTGGTTTCTCAAAGCTCCTTTACAGAAAGTTCTGGTTTGGGGTAGTTATCCTTTTGACATGAAAGGGTTTGCTGGTGTCCCCCCAAGAGGAGTCATTTTACAACTTTATCTACTCCACAAAGATGCAGTTAAAATATTTGCTATTCCTGCAACACCTCTCTGCACAAGTAATGGCTGTCTTGGAAATGACTCTTGATCCTTGAATTGTCTCATTTGTCTAAGTCTTGTCTTGATCCTTGAATTGTCTAAGTGAATCCCAACCCAAATTTTGGCCTAATAAAGCTTTTTCTTTTTTTTTCCCTTTTAGTTGATGTACACGAAGCAGGTGTTTTATGAACACGTATTTGGTTTAGATCAGTGGTAAAACCCAGTGAAGCAACCTGGAAGAAAAACAGAAGTGATAGATGGTTTTCTGGCTTCTATTCAAAACTCTTGTTATGTTGTGGAGTACTTACTATGAATGCTTGGCAACAAAAAGGCAGAGATCCTATATTATACAAATACTTAAAAGCCTGTGCCCAGAGACAAGAGAATGAAAACAGAGGTGGTTTTATACACGTAGTCCCTGCTGTCTCCTTCACCTCTCCTGGGAAGTAGTTATGACATAATAGGATTTGAAGGTTACTCTTCAAATTTCCTTTCACCTTCGAGTGAGTAACCCATGTCAGGCATCACAGAAAAGCTGTGCTCTTGACACCTAGTGATGCAAAAATGGCTTGAAATGAGTCTTTCTGTTAGAAAGACTTGGAAATCAGACTTGCAAAAGTAAAAACTTAATTCTATTCTGCTTTTTCTTGTTTAAATTGTCAAGCCATCATGCAGGTTAAGGAAAAGCTGAGTTTAAATACATGTGTATAACAGCACATAATAGCTTTCAAGGCCTCTAGTTTAAAGTTTGCTTGGGTGAAAACCAGCTGTATCTTTCCTTCCTTGCATCATTAAGTTATTTTCTTGCTGGGAAGCAAGAATATTGTATTGTTTCAAAAATATTAACATTTAATCTCATAGGTTAAATTGCTCAATTAATATTACAAGTAAATATTTGGGGAAAGGGGTTGTCTCATAATTGCTTATCAGAGCCTTTTTCAGTCTTTGAAAAGATAATTGGGCTGGGAAATATGACTGCTTGAAATATTTAAGAACAAATGTATATGTGGACAAAGGTGTTTCCTAGAAAGAATTATTTATTTCATAAAATGTATTTTAAGACAGTTGTAGCTGATTTTTGGTACAGTTCTTTCCACCACAAATTTGTATTATAATTGCAGTTAATTGTTTAAAATGCAATTTTAAATTAACTAAAGATGAACCTGATGTATTTACTTTTTATTCTCTATTGTCCCTTTTCAAATCATATTTATGTACATTAATAGCAGCCATCCTCCTTTCATCTAGTTAGCACAGCAGTACACTAACTCTGTAATTTACTGATTTTAATACCAGCTATTTCTCTCTGGATATTGGTACATGGGCATAGAATTCTTTGAAAAAGTAACAATAATGAAAGAAATTAACAATATGAATTTTACATCAAGAATTCCCTCACTAGTCCTCTAATAGTAGTAAAACAACTGCAATGCATTATCTTCTGTAATTTCTCATACCTTTCTTCCCCTCACAATAAAGGGTCCTTTACACTCAGAAGTCTTTTCAGTAACAGGTAATTGCAGACCATGGTTAGTCTCCTTTTGGTTGAGCTTAGGTCTTTTGTTGGAGTATGGGAATTTCAGATCAAATCTCTCGCGATTCTTGTTTGCCTCACTCTTTTGGAAACCAGTACAGGGTAGAGATATCCAGAACTAATATTGCTGATAGACTCAGAGGGGATAAAAGAACTGAAAAGAATGTTTGAGAAGCATTTCATCCACTCTGTATGTCTTATTTAGATCTGGAGTGAATCCTTCATCATCCCAGGAAGGATCCAAGGTGGCATAACACAAATTCCAGGAGAACTCCTTTCCTGAATAAATTAGTGAAGGGGACTTGAAGACTACCCAGTCCTGATATTTGCTGAAAACCAAAACACAGGAGAGCCTATAGTTAAAAGCTGATGATGGTGCTGGCCTGAAGTGTGAAAAACTCATAGAGATTATCAGCCTGCAGGAAGTAGTAGAAACTTTTAAAGGCTGTAACTTGAACTGGACAGGATCTGTGAGCAGTTGTATCTTTTATTGCAAAGTAAACAGGCTTTTATATTTATTACAAAATCTTTTGGCCATCCCAAAGCAGAGTTACATTTCTCCTTTAGCGTTTATTTAAATAATGAGCTATAATGAGTCTATTTTAGTTTCAATTTTAGAGTGCTCTCCAAGAAGGAACAAAACCCAATAAATAATTCTCAGTCCTTCTCAGTGGTATATTTAATGCTCTGAAAACTGCCCTTAATTGTACAGCAATCAAAAGTTTTCACTATATTTCCATGCAGGAGCTAAAAATTCTGACAAAATTAAGAGGGGTGTTTGGTTTTAGATAGAATTGCATCTCTCTTCTATCTCAACATCACTAAAACCAGCAATGGGAATAGAGCCAAATTCTTACCAATACATCTGAACTATTGAAAAAATCCAATGACAAATTTATTTTATTTTGTAGTGGCAAATACTTTGCCCTCCTAATTTTGTGGGAGTATTTTTTCTCCCTACAAGGAATAAATTTCACATTCTGGAAATAAGTTAGTCATTCTGAAATTCAGAATTCATGAAGCCGTTCCAGCAGAGAATGGATACGGAATTGCAGCAAAATCTCAAGGTCACTGGGAATATTCTTTGGGGTATTCTTATGTGGCTTATCTGTGCTCACATGCCTAATTTTTTTTTCAGTGCAAAGAATAGCCACTTGCAGAGAATGGAAGCCTTAGCCCGGCCCTGTGCCATCCCTTATTCAAGTTCTTTTATACTCCTCTTTTTAAAGAAGCTGTCAAGTTCTTTTCTGAAGCTGACAGGAAAGGCCAAATCTGCAGTACAGGAAGAGAGGCAAAAAAGAAACTTTTTGTGTTGATGTTTTACTAAGTGAGCTAAGGAGAATTTTAGAATCATGTAATTTACTCTGGAGGCATTTACTGTACATAGCTATAGTGATGGTAATTTCTTTCATTGTGGAAGTGAAAAGATAACCATCAATCAGTTGTCAATTGGTCAATTGCAGAAGTGATGAAAAGAAACTGGTAGGAACAATCACTTCTGTGGCTACCTAGACTATTTGGGGTTTTAAGGAAAATATGGGAACTGGAGTCTGAGGAAAAGGAGTGAGGTTGGAACATAAAAATAATTGGTGCAGGGGTAAATGGATCTCCTGGAACAATTTTCTTTTCTGCACTGTGTAAGTGCTGCAAAAACAACGTGGAGTTTACACTGAACTGAGTGTGGTGAAAGCTGGAGATGTGATGTGGTGCAAGTACAGGGACTGTTTAAATGGAGGTTTGAAAATGGAAGAATTTTTCGTTAAAAATTAGCAGGCAGCTGAATTATTTAA